>NC_092246.1:6605000-6825000 GCF_036320965.1 Panulirus ornatus | reverse complement strand
CCTACCTGGCCCAGCTTCTGGTAGCCTAGCCTACCTGGCCCCAGCTTCTGGTAGCCTAGCCTACCTGGCCCAGCTTCTGGTAGCCTGGCCTACCGTGGCCTAGCTTCTGGTTGCCTGGCCTACCGTGGCCTACATTCCGGCATCCTGGACTACCTTGGCCTAGCTTCTGGTTGCCTGGCCTACCGTGGCCTACCTTCTGAAAGCTAGACCCGCCTTCAGGTAGCTGGCCTCCGTAGCCTAGGTTTGGTGCTAGGCCTCCGCACAGCCTAGGCTAGGCTTCCCGTGGCCTAGATTCTGCTGCTACCTTGGCCATCCCACAGCCTAGCTCCTATGCCTATTATCCTTGTATAGGCCTAACTTCTTCTCGTGACCTACTTTCCCCCTATAGCAGCGACCGTCGTCATCTTCTATGCAAGGCGGTACAAGCTTTAGCCTCAATTATCTGGTTTATCAACAAGATTTATCACGAGTCTGCAATAATTTGACGAACGAATTTGCTAACCAGTGGACAGCGCCTTACAGGGCGGGTCGTGTTCGGTCATATGGCTTCGGCTTAAGCTTTGCGAAACCTGCTGGCCTTCCTTGCCTACAGGATAGGTAGGTAGGTCTATCAAATGAACCTTAAAGGCAATATATATATATATATATATATATATATATATATATATATATATATATATATATATATAATATTATAACGGGGAAAGGATTCAAACGTATGTTTACATACGGCAGTCACACCGACGAATCAAAACTGGCAAAAGAAGAATTGACCAACCCATCCTAAACTACCCTGTCAGGGCACCCGTGGCTGCAGCTTTAAGCCCGTGGTAAACGCTATGGCGATAGAGGAGGGAGGTGGTTACGAGTGGGGGTTGACTGGCAAGCCAGCAGACACCCAACCACACACCCACACACACCCCAAACACACACACACCCTGTCCCCCCCAGTCAGTCATACAACACCCTTCTCCTCCATTAATTTGTCAAGTTTATTAAGGTAAGGGAGAAGGAGAGCAGACTTATGTTGCCACCCTCTCGACGAACCTAAACCAACCCACAATTATATCCTCCTACCCGTGTGTTCTCATCCGTCATGCAACATTACCATCGACCCTCGTGTGTATGTGTGTGTGTGTGTGTCGCCCTGACCGATCATGACCCTTGTGTATAGGAAGGTAAGGTAACGGGGGGTCGACGAGGGTGAGGAGGGAAGGGGTAAAAAAAAAAAGGAATGAAACTGAAAAGCAACTGAACATGCATCGGTAACATGGGGGGAAGGAGGGGAAGGTGGTGGTGGTTAGGGTAGGGTTAAGGGGTAAGGGTGAGGACGAAGTGTGGAGGGGGAAGGTGGTGGTGGTTAGGGTAGGGTTAAGGGGTAAGGGTGAGGACGAGGTGTGGAGGGGGAAGGTGGTGGTGGTTAGGGTAGGGTTAAGGGGTAAGGGTGAGGACGAGGGTGTGGGTGGGGGAAGACGAACGCCACAGCCGACGCCTGGCTCTGTCATGCACAGCTCAAGGAAAACTAGTGCGTCCGGCCGGTGGACGTACGTGTGCTAGAGAGAGAGAGAGAGAGAGAGAGAGAGAGAGAGAGAGAGAGAGAGAGAGAGAGAGAGAGAGAGAGGAGGGACTGGTCGAGTGTGGCGCGGCTGCGCTACACGCGCTATGACGCAAGGCACCACACGTGCAACACCCAACAACACCCCCCCCCCCCCACACACACACATACAACTGATCGTCATTTGGTGGACTAAGGCAAACTTCGTCAACAACCACAACAACCACAACCATCACAACCATCACAACCCCCCCCAAAAAACGTTGAATTTTAAAGGACACAGTCACGGGTAATGAGCCATGCCTTTTAAACCTGGGCCCCTCCTAATGACCTCTCTCGACACTGACCATAAGGCTGGTTTATGCTCGTTACGGTGACCCGGTTCTCCTTGCCCCTCCCCCCCCTGACCGCGCCCCCCCTTGCTTGAGGCAACAACCTCTACCGTGGGTCACATCACTACAACCCCACAACCTCAACTAGACACAATTATACATTTATCTATTTATCTATTTTTGGGCTACAGTTTCCCCATATATGGCTTTTATCGGTCAACGACACATTAAAAAAAAGGCGTCTTGAACAAAATGGGCGGCTAACGACATTAGGTTTCACCCCCCCCCCCCAACACCCCCTGGCGCTGGACATCAAGTCTATGCGCATACCTTTGCATACCAAAACAACAACAAACTAGACCACTCAAGTGTGCATCCATCTATCTTCCCTATGCCCTTTAAAACGACCCCCTCCACACACACACACACATACACACAATAAATAAATCTTAGATTATCTTCTATCTAATCTCAGTCATAGCCCTAAATCAAGTCACGGATTCATTTGAAACGAAAAAGACGGAGGATCATCATCGTAAAAAAAATTTCTTCACCCGAAGAGGTTTAGCTACACCACAACTTAACTGGATAATTTTGAACCCATTACCCGTTGGTCGGTTCTTACCTTGTCGGACGAGCAGGCCCAGGAGGGTCACCAGGACGGCAGAACCGAAGAGAGACTTGTTCATTTTTGTCTAAGCTTTTAAAAAATTTTCCGAATAGGAACCCAACACCCAGTGTTCACAGCGCGTCCTACCACCTCTCTCTGCACCAACTCCTTCCTTCCCCGAGATCGATAAAACACCGGCTCACGTGCAGCCTAATCCGCGCAACACTCTTGCCTTTTCGCCCTTTTATCACCAACCTTTAAATATCTCTAATTTTTAATCATTCTATTGAAAGACATACATTACGTTTATATGCCAACATTTAATAATGCTTCTAGCGACATTTCGAGGATAAGTAAACTGCCGACATGTTTACTTCTAGAACGCATTTTAAAGCTGCGCGCGCAGGATCCCCCTCACCGGCTGAATATGAGCCCAAAAGTTGACCTTATAGTGAGAGGCATCAGCCAGGACCCGTTTGCTGAGCCTGATGAGACTTCTAGAAATATAAATTGATTACTTTTACTTGATAGAGACTTCTAGAATCTCACTACACGGCTTGCCTAACGTCCACAGTTTAACCTGATCATCCATTGGTTGCGAATGAATTACTTTCGAACAGTTAATTTTCATATATGCCTCTGTATACAGCGAGGTAGTAGATAGAATAGATGATAGAATAGATTTTCAGGGATGGATCAATTCATTAATTAATCCGCTTCTTTGCTCAGTCTTGTCATAATGAAAACAAAATGTTTATCAAGAGTAACAGGGGAACATTAGTGTATTTTTACATGACAAGAGACGAAATGGCAAGCGAATTTGATCCGAAACACTGACCCATTTCTCATGTCCACAAAATATAAGACTATTTATTTCCATTCGCATCAACTCCATCAGCTGGTCCTTGGGAACACTTCGGGATGCACACAAGGAGAAATAAGAATGCAGGTTGAGTGCTGAAGGCAAAGAAAACGGAATATGCCGAGTGATGAGGCATAAGCCGTTGATGCAAGGCAATTTGAAACACGGTCCGAGATGCCAGATGTCGCCAGTCGACGAGGATAGGGACGGGCTACTGACGAAGGGGTTTCAATATATTCTCTGTTGGTGGAGCTTGTCAGGCGTTAGACGACCTGGTGGTCGAGAGTTGTTATGGCCAAACAACCTAACCAGATAATAGGAGATAGTTTAGCCATTTCAAAGCTGTGTGAACACCGCCAGGACTCTTTTTAAGTAAAAACACCCGCGAGACACCTCGGCTCGGTGAACACTTGTCTTGAACACGTGGGAAGCCGTGTTCAAAGTTACGTCTGAGGAAATTATGTTATTATAGCCAAAAAAAATAGAAATTATTGATTAGCTGAACTCATGACAGACGGACAGACAGACATCTTATAAACCAAGGACCCCCAGCCCAAGATATGAATGAAATACACAAGAAATAAGTTAGTTTACGGCAACGGAAACTTTCTCGAAGTTTCCCTCGCAGACTGACCAAGGGAAAAATTGTGGAGGGAATAATTAACCTTAGAAGAAAACGTGGCCAAGGGAAAAAGAGCCTGTACAACAGAGGCTCCGGAAGTTTTAAACTGTCCATATCATCACAAACTTATTGAACCTTTAAATTGACCCCCAATCACATACTAAGTAAATAATAATAATAATAATAATAATAATAATAATAATAATAATGATAATAATAATAATAATAATAATCATATATATATATATATATATATATATATATATATATATATATATATATATATATATTAATTTATTTATCATCATAATTATAATAATGATCAAAGTTTACCGCGTCAGCGAGGTAGCGCCAGGAAACAGACGAAAGAATGGCCCAACCCACTCACATACACATGTATATACATACACGTCCACACATGCACATATACATACTTATATATTTCAACGTATACATACATATACATATACACATATACATTCATGCTTGCTACCTTCATCCATTCTCGTCGCCACCCCGCCACACATGAAACAGTATCTCCCCCTCCCACAGCGCGCGCGCGAGGGAGCACTAGGAAAAGACAACAAAGGCCACATTCGTTCACACTCAGTCTCTAGCTGTCATGTGTAATGCACCAAACCCACAGCTCCCTGTCCACATCCAGGCCCCACAGACCTTGCCATGGTTTACCCCAGACGTTTCACATGCCCTGGTTCAGTCCATTAACAGCACGTCGACCCTGGGTATACCACTTCGTTCTAATTCACTCTATTCCTTGCACGCCTTTCACCCTCCTGTATGTTCAGGTCCCGATAGCTCAATATATATATATATATATATATATATATATATATATATATATATATATATATATATATATATATATATATACGTATTCCCTGCGTGTCGTAGAAGGCGACTAAAAGGGAAGGGAGCGGGGGGCTGGAAATCCTCCCCTCTCGTTTTTTAATTTTCATACATTCCATACATCCAGGGGTATCCACACTCAACACACCCACCTCATACTCCCAGGGGCATCCACACTCAACACACCCACCTCATACATCCAGGGGCATCCATGCTCACCACACCTACCTCATACATCCAGGGGCATCCACACTCAACACACCCACCTCATACATCCAGGAGCATCCACACTCGACACACCCACCTCATACATCCAGGGGCATCCACACTCAATACACCCACCTCATACATCCAGGGGCATCCACACTCGACAGGGGCTGGATTATAAAACACATACATGAAAATTTTTTTACCACTGTGTCGCCAGGAACAATAAAAACCCAGCGATGCAAGCGGGGAAGCGGGGCTCCACCCAGCAGGCAGGAACAGACAGCTTGAGCACCGTGGGGGTGGATGAACAGCTGGGTTGATTTGTGGACCGACTGCCGCAACCCAGGATTCGGACCTATACACTGCACCCCGGGCGGCCCGTAAAATTGTGTCCCAGTCAGGAACGCTAATCAGTACACCACGGAGGGCCATACACTACAGATGGCTCCACACCTCCCAGCACCACTGCTTACAAAACCAGCGCCAGTAGGACCTGACGTCTGTGGCTCTCTCTCTCCTCTCTCTCTCTCTCTCTCTCTCTCTCTCTCTCTCTCTCTCTCTCTCTCTCTCTCTCTCTCTCTCTCTCTCTCTCTCTCTCTCTCTCTCTCTCTCTCCTCATACGACTTATTTCTGAACGATGGGATGAATTTGGTTGCTCTTTGATTTCGTTCCAGTTTTACTCCATCTTTGACCAGAACGTGTATCATCTGAAGTCTAACCAGGGCGACGTAATACAGGTCAATACTGTACCCTGATTTCGTAGTTTCCATTTCTGGCTATGAATCTTGGCGTCCTGTTGGCTTTATTGTATACTAAGCATTGTTTCCCCTGTGTCTCAGTTCATTACTACTAATAATGACTCCAAGATCCCTTTCTTCTTCGACTTGTAATAATGGCTTACCAAGTGTTATGTATACGTGAGCCATGTCTTCGGCACCCAAGTCCATTTCTCTGTCTCCGCTGTGTTTACCATGGCTCTGACCCGTACGACGAGAGGTTGTCAAAAACCCATTTGAATCTTCAAAGTCAATCAATCCTCCTTCTCCTCCTCCTCTCACTCAGCTGTGATACCTAATTTCATGACCTCCACAAAAACTGTCAGAGATCCTACGCTTGAGTCTCGTCTCTTGGTCGCTGATACGAATGGAAAAGTTTGAGGTGGGTCCCAGGAGTGAGCCTTGTGGTACCCAGGGGGTGTCGTTAGGTGAAGCCAGTCGCATAAATGCTTTCCCCATCAATACCACAGTGTGTGGTGGTGACAAGTTGGGATCTGCACCAGAGCAACACTTCGTTGTCTGCCCCAGCAGGAATAGGATTGGATCATCACTTCAAGCTTTGAAATACATTGTCATAAGACCTATTGTCCCCCATCATACTCATGCTCTTGGATGGGCGTGGATACACATGGCCGATCCAGCACCGTTTCTTGGCACAGGTGGAGGGAGCGGTGGTGAAGGCGGACGAGGTATAGCGGCACTGGTGCTGGAAGGTACACAGTGTTGGCAGCAGGAGCACTGCCGTGATTTGGTTACTGGAGTATCTCTCTCTCTCTCTCGGGGGGTCATCATCATATGTTCAGATCTCAAGGTTGTGGTGTGGGAGGCTGGGTGGTGTGACAACAGCCAGTGATAAGGGGTTGATGCAAGGTTTTATCTCTCACATGATGGCACTTTCCCACAACCCTATGACACCCCTACCTCCCTGGTAACTAAGTGACTGACTGTCCTTTTTACGTTATCACTCGAAGAGCAGAAATATCCGTGTCTTCTCTTCAGATGAAACTGTTCGGTACTTTACCGACATTTTGATGAGACCTTCAAACACCTTTATCTTTCGAGTACTAACAGTGGCCTTGATGATTTCCATCTGGTATCTGCAAGAAAAGGGGCATTCCCCACCCCGCCATCTGTGGACTCTCTCACACGGAGCCGCTGGAGGCGGCCTTTTCGCGTGGGATATTACTGTGTGTGTGTCGACTCCTTGGGTCACATACTTACATTATAAACAAGAAGGTGGGAGGGAAAAACCCTGAGGCGAGTTGTTGACGCTGTCATACCACCAGCCATGAACCCACCTTATCCCAACTGGAATCAAAACGTGACTTATCTCGTGCACTTAACCAAGACTGCCTCGCTGCCTCGAGTCACACTTACGTGAGCAAACATCTGAGCATATGATCGTGTCGCAGACACAACACAGACCCACCATTCAAAGCTGTTATTTCTGGTTATATTTTCAGAAATGTGGAGCAGCGTGAGGGAGGCGATAGTGAGGTGACGGTGGTGGCGTGAGAGAGAGGGCAGGTGGCATGGGTCAGCAACCAAGTGGCCTAAGACCAGAGAGCTCCAGGCGAGATCACACTCGGTGCCATGGCCTCGCTGACGACACCCGCAGCATCCCTGCTCCTCCTCTCACTCCTCGCCCACGGTCAGCACATCCCTGGATCAGTTCTCCTGTCTGTTGTTGTTCTTGTGGCTAATCATGGCTCCTCCTGTGTTCATGTATTCTCTGAGAGTTCCTCTCGCTATGTGAACAGCATGGCTATTCTGTGTTTACGTGTAATAACGCCATTGTTTATCATATAACGCTGACTCTGACAGTCCGGACTTGAGGATGGAATACTATCTTGAAATCGGTAAGGTAAGAACCTAAATTTCTGAGGGGGGGAAAAAGTGACTCTTCCCTGCTTGATCAGTGAGACTGGGAGTTTCTGGACGACACTGGTCGAGAACAGACGTGTGGATCGCCTGCTGGTGCTGTGGACGAGGAGGAGGAGGAGGAGGAGGAGGAGGCCTTACCACCCCAGCAGCAGGGTTACCACAGTCTGGGTGAGGGAGGGAGTCCACAATATCAACAACACATATCTGGTCGGTCAGAGAACAGACCACTTCCAGCACAGACCTGGATCTTTCACCTCTTTGAGACGATCGGATCACATCCGTCCGTTATCCAACGTCTTGTCTTTACTACTCCTTCTGCCGTGAGGAGAACGTCCCTTGTTACACTGACCCATGCAGGAGTTCCTGACACCACCTGACGTCCTACTGTCTCACCTGACCTCCTCCGTAACACGTCTCTCTATCTATCTGTCCCCCGACAGTAAACCCACCCACTAGACTGTGCCCTGTACACTGGATGACGGTCTGCATTTGACTTGCAAGTTATGTGGGTCGCTCATGTTGCCCTTCCCTCCCTTACAGTGGCTGGCGTGCCCGTCCAGAGCAGCCCATCAGCCATCCAGGACGCCCTTAGGAGAGAGTTCCAGACGGCCCTGCAGAAGGGCAGCGTCGGCCCCGTCCTAAGACGCGTCGCTCAAGGTAACAAACTTGTCTGCCTTGGTTCAGGGTAAGTCATCCAATATAGACGGTTGTTAAGTCTTTCTTTTCTTCTATGTCCCTATCAGGGAAGACCCTTGCCGCCCTATAAGCCAGGCACTGTCTTGCCCCATGGGGGGCCACACCGGCCTGAAGAGCTGGTATACCTCACAAGAGCTAAGAGGAACTCACCTTTGTGTCCCCCTTCTAGAGTTAGACTTGGAGAACGTGTTAAGGGGGACGTCTCGGTGGGAGCATGGCCCCAGCAGCCCCATCAGCATTATATTCTGCGCCACTTGCGCCGTGGGCCTGAACGAGATCATTGTGGCCGTCAAGAACGGCACAGACCCCACGACCATCGTGAACATGCTCATCAACCACTGCGTCAACCTCCACCTCGCCAACAGGAACTTCTGCGAACATTTACTCAATGAGATTGAGGTAAACCGATCGAACAGTCTCTCTCTCTCTCTCTCTCTCTCTCTCTCTCTCTCTCTCTCTCTCTCTCTCTCTCTCTCTCTCTCTCTCTCGTGCATATACATACTATGTTAGGTGAGAGAGTCATGGTGGTCGACGCAATCTCTGAGGACAGCCTCCCACCAGAGTGATGAACTATACAACAACCAGTGCAGAACCTTACATCATTTCTCAAAATAACTAAATAACAGACAGTCTTGTGTATATAGAATATATACATATATATATTTCACTCTATTTCATTTACGGTGGAGGCTCCAGTCATGGACTAAAGTTCATATCTAGGTCGAGCCTTAATTGGAACACAGAGTGGTTAATGAAAGGGGGGGAAACAAAAGAAGAAACAAGGGAAAGTACTTGCAAAGTTTGGAGGAAGCGAAAACCTTGTCTTTTAAAATGTGCTAAATCATAGCTGTTGAGAGAGAGAGACATGAGAGTGTAGAGAGTTCTAAAGCTTGGAGGTGTAAGGAAAGAAACAGTTATCAAATCGGCCCACCCTTGAGTTGCTAACGGTCACATAAATAATCACATGACGCAGCAGCTTACAGTAGAGTGTTGCGTGATCTAGCTAAGTGGAAGGAGTTTTCAAATTTTTCGAAATCCGATATATCTGTTGATCCCTTATCTGAATGGCCTTAGAACGCGAGTGACTGAACCACGAACTGGAACAAGAGGACACAAAGCTTCCATTTCCGAGAGAAAAAAAAAAGGCCAATTTAACCAAGTCCGAAGAAAATTAAGTCTCTCTCTCTCTCTCTCTCTCTCTCTCTCTCTCTCTCTCTCTCTCTCTCTCTCTCTCTCTCTCTCTCTCTCAATTTACACTGGTAAAGATGTTGAAGGGGGGGACACTGGATCAGTCCAGTGGGAAGGTTGTAACAACACCTGGTTGTGATGACAGGTCTGTTGTGGTGGGTCAAGTGCGCTTGTAACAGTACCACTGTGGCAGAAGGCATGAGTCTGTAATGTCTGTAACGCAGTTGCCACATATATGTAACCCTAGAGTGTGTCAACAACCACAGCTGCTGGCTGTGGTGGTGAGAGTAACACGTGAGTGTGTCAACCACCACAGCTGCTGTGGTGGTGAGAGTAACGCGTGTCAGCAACCACAGCTGCTGTGGTGGTGAGAGTAACACGTGTCAACAACCACAGCTGCTGTGGTGGTGAGAGTAACACGTGAGTGTGTCAACCACCACAGCTGCTGTGGTGGTGAGAGTAACACGTGTCAACAACAACAGCTGCTGTGGTGGTGAGAGTAACACATGTCAACAACCACAGCTGCTGTGGTGGTGAGAGTAACACATGTCAACAACCACAGCTGCTGGCTGTGGTGGTGAGAGTAACACGTGAGTGTGTCAACCACCACAGCTGCTGTGGTGGTGAGAGTAACGCGTGTCAGCAACCACAGCTGCTGTGGTGGTGAGAGTAACACGTGTCAACAACCACAGCTGCTGTGGTGGTGAGAGTAACACGTGAGTGTGTCAACCACCACAGCTGCTGTGGTGGTGAGAGTAACACGTGTCAACAACAACAGCTGCTGTGGTGGTGAGAGTAACACATGTCAACAACCACAGCTGCTGTGGTGGTGAGAGTAACACGTGAGTGTGTCTACCACCACAGCTGCTGTGGTGGTGAGAGTAACACGTGTCAACAACCACAGCTGCTGTGGTGGTGAGAGTAACACGTGTCAACAACCACAGCTGCTGTGGTGGTGAGAGTAACACATGTCAACCACCACAGCTGCTGTGGTGGTGAGAGTAACACATGTCAACCACCACAGCTGCTGTGGTGGTGAGAGTAACACGTGAGTGTGTCTACCACCACAGCTGCTGTGGTGGTGAGAGTAACACGTGAGTGTGTCTACCACCACAGCTGCTGCGGTGGTGAGAGTAAAACCTGTTCATCTGTCCACAGCCACAGCTGCTGTGGATCATGACGAACAGGGAGTTGACGGGGAAGGACATGTGTGGCATGATCTTCGTGGGTCTGGGCTGCCACACAAACAACCCAGATCGGGTTTGGGAGGTGACTCTACCTGACGTGCCCAAACCCCCCGTCACTGACCCCGTGCTGCCCCAGGTGAGTCCCTGACCCACTGCTGCCCCAGGTGAGTCCCTGACCCACTGCTGCCCCAGGTGAGTCCCTGACCCCGTGCTACCCCAGGTGAGTTCCTGACCCACTGCTGCCCCAGGTGAGTCCCTGACCCCGTGCTGACCCAGGTGAGTTACTGTCCCCGTGCTACCCCAGGTGAGTTCCTGACCCACTGCTGCCCCAGGTGAGTCCCTGACCCCGTGGTACCCCAGGTGAGTCCCTGACCCACTGCTGCCCCAGGTGAGTCCCTGATTCACTATTGCCCCAGGTAAGTACCTGACCCCTGCTGGCCCAGGTGAGTCCCTGACCCACTGCTGCCCCAGGTGAGTCCCTGATCCACTGCTGCCCCAGGTGAGTCCCTGTCCCCGTGCTGCCCCAGGTGAGTCCCTGATCCACTGCTGCCCCAGGTGAGTCCCTGACCCCGTACTGCCCCAGGTGAGTCCCTGACCTCGTAATGCCCCAGGTGAGTCCCTGACCCCGTGCTGCCCCAGGTGAGTCCCTGACCTCGTACTGCCCCAGGTGAGTCCCTGACCCCATACTGCCCCAGGTGAGTCCCTGACCCACCCCGCGCTACCCCAGGTGAGTCCCTGACCCCGTACTACCCCAGGTGAGTCCCTGACCCCGTACTGCCCCAGGTGAGTCCCTGACCCACCCCGCGCTACCCCAGGTGAGTCCCTGACCCCGTACTACCCCAGGTGAGTCCCTGACCCCGTATTGCCCCAGGTGAGTCCCTGACCCACCCCGCGCTACCCCCAGGTGAGTCCCTGACCCCGTACTACCCCAGGTGAGTCCCTGACCCCGTACTACCCCAGGTGAGTCCCTGACCCCGTTCTGCCCCAGGTGAGTGACTCTGGTTGTCGCTGAGTCACAGACTCAGGTATATCCTTCAAACCTGGACCAATGATTCTCATTCTTACACTCCTCGTGAGGGTCACACGTGACGCATGACCTTTGAACCTGACCTCTGACCTGACCATAATGCATCCTTTCTGCCCTGCCCTGCACCATCCATCCCCCGCCCCCCCAGCTGGTCATGCACCCCCAGCCACCTGTGACCAGCTGTGAGTACTCTCATACCACGTCCATACTCACTCACCCCCCCCCCTCAATCCTCAGGTCAGCCGTGACCTCCTCCCTACCACAGGTCCCCAATAGTCTGCTGTGACCCTTGACCTGTCGTAGCTGTGACCTGTCCCCTACCACAGGTCCCCAATAGTCTGCTGTGACCCTTGACCTGTCGTAGCTGTGACCTCTCCCCTACCACAGGTCCCCCATAGTCTGCTGTGACCCTTGACCTGTTGTACCTGTGACCTGTCCCCTACCATAGGTCCCCCATAGTCTGCTGTGACCCTTGACCTGTTGTACCTGTGACCTGTCCCCTACCATAGGTCCCCCATAGTCTGCTGTGACCCTTGACCTGTTGTACCTGTGACCTGTCCCCTACCATAGGTCCCCATTGGTCTATGGTGACCCTCAACCAGTCGTAGTGTGACCTCTCCCCTACCATAGGTCCCCAATAGTCTGCTGTGACCCTTGACCTGTCGTAGCTGTGACCTCTCCCCTACCATAAGTCCCCATTGGTCTGTTGTGACCCTTGACCTGTCTTACTGAGGGTGGGTTCTAACCTTGTCTTGACCTCCTCCCCGCCCGTCAGCCTGGGTCGCCCGTGATGAAGGTCTTGCACCTGGCAGACACCCACTTCGACCCGTATTACCAGCCCGGCAGCAACGCCCAGTGTGGCGAGAAATACTTCTGCTGCAGGGAAGAGAGCGGTACGTCTTCCACACCCACTGTAAACCCGTCTTCCACACCCACTGTAAACCCGTCTTCCACACGCACTGTAAACCCGTCTTCCACACCCACTGTAAACCCGTCTTCCACACGCACTGTAAACCCGTCTTCCACACGCACTGTAAACCCGTCTTCCACACGCACTGTAAACCCGTCTTCCACACGCACTGTAAACCCGTCTTCCACACGCACTGTAAACCCGTGTACCACACGCACTGTAAACTCGTGTACCACACGCACTGTAAACTCGTGTACCACACGCACTGTAAACCCGTCTTCCACACGCACTGTAAACCCGTGTACCACACGCACTGTAAACTCGTGTACCACACGCACTGTAAACCCGTCTTCCACACGCACTGTAAACCCGTGTACCACACGCACTGTAAACTCGTGTACCACACGCACTGTAAACTCGTGTACCACACGCACTGTAAACCCGTCTTCCACACGCACTGTAAACCCGTCTTCCACACGCACTGTAAACCCGTGTACCACACGCACTGTAAACTCGTGTACCACACGCACTGTTAACCCGTGTTCCACACGCCGTAAACCCGTGTTTCACACGGTGTAAACCCTTGTTTCACACGGTGTAAACCCTTGTTCCACATGCAGTGTTAACCCGTGTTCCACACGCCCTGTAAACTCGTGTCCCACACGCATTGTAAACCTGTGTTCCACACACACTGTAAACCTGTCTTCCACACGCCGTAAACCTGTGTTTCACACGGTGTAAACCCTTGTTCCCCATGCAGTGTTAACCCGTGTTCCACACGCCGTAAACCCGTGTTTCACACGGTGTAAACCCTTGTTCCACATGCAGTGTAAACCCGTGTACCACACGCCGTAAACCCGTGTTTCACACGGTGTAAACCTTGTTCCACATGCAGTGTTAACCCGTGTTCCACACGCCCTGTAAACTAGTGTCCCACACGCATTGTAAACCTGTGTTCCACACACACTGTAAACCTGTGTTCCACACGCCGTAAACCTGTGTTCCACACGCAGTGTAAACCCGTGTTCCACACGCAGTGTAAACCCGTGTCCCACACGCACTGTAAACTCGTGTTCCACACGCAGTGTAAACCCGTGTTCCACACGCCCTGTAAACCCGTTTCACACGCCGTAAACCCGTGTTTCACACGCCGTAAACCCGTGTTTCACACGGTGTAAACCCTTGTTCCACATGCACTGTAAACCCGTGTTCCACACGCACTGTTAACCCGTGTTCCACACGCCCTGTAGACCTGTGTTCCACACGCAGTGTAAACCCGTGTTCCACACGCAGTGTAAACCCGTGTTCCACACGCACTATAAACCCGTGTTCCACACGCCCTGTAAACTCGTGTCCCACACGCATTGTAAACCCGTGTTCCACACGGTGTAAACCCGTGTTCCACACGCACTGTAAACCCGTGTTCCACACGCACTGTAAACCCGTGTTCCACACGCACTGTGAACCCGTGCTCCACACGCCCTGTAAACTCGTGTTCCACACGCACTGTAAACTTGTGTTCAACACGCAGTGTAAACCCGTGTTCCACACGCACTAAACCCGTGTTCCACTCACACTGTAAACCCGTGTTCCACACGCACTGTAAACCCGTGTTCCACACGCACTGTAAACCCCTGTTCCACACGCACTGTAAACCCGTGTTCCACACGCAATGTAAACCTGTGTTCCACACGCAGTGTAAACCCGTGTTCCACACGCAGTGTAAACCCGTGTTCCACACGCAGTGTAAACCCGTGTTCCACACGCCCTGTAAACTCGTGTTCAACTCGCACTGTAAACCCATACATCACACGGTGTAAACCCGGATTCTACACGGTGTAAACCCTTGTTCCACATGCAGTGTAAACCCGTGTTCCACACGTCCCGTAAACCCGTGTTCCACACGCACTATAAACCAGTGTTCCACACGCAGTGTAAACCCGTGTTCCACACGCAGTGTAAACCCGTGTTCCACACGCAGTGTTAACTCGTGTTCCACACGGTGTAAACCCTTGTTCCACATGCAGTGTTAACCCGTGTTCCACACGCCCTGTAAACTCGTGTCCCACACGCACTGTAAACTCGTGTTCCACATGCAGTGTTAACCCGTGTTCCACACGCCCTGTAAACCCGTGTTCCACACGCACTGTAAACCCGTGTTCCACACGCACTGTAAACCCGTGTTCCACACGCACTGTAAACCCGTGTACCACACGCAGTGTAATCCCTTGTTCCACGCGCAGTGTAAACCCATGTCACACAGTGTACTCCCATTTTGTTCCACACAATGCAAATCCGTATACCACAGTGTAATCCTGAGTGCCTCTCACACAGTGTAATCCCGAGTGTGCCACACAGTGTAATCCTAAGTGTCCCACAGCGTAAAACAATGTCCCATACAGCGTAATCGAGTTTCCCACACAGTGTAACTGTATGTCCCACACACAGTAAACCAGAACTGTAAGTCCCACACACAGTAAACCAGAACTGTAAGTCCCACACACAGTAAACCAGAACTGTAAGTCCCACACACAGTAAACCAGAACCAGTGTTCCTCACATCGCCCTCTGGGTGTGGCTGGCCTGGTTCGGTGCCCGGTATAACATTCAGTCTACATGAACCTCCTCGGTGTAGTGGACGACTAGAGAGATGAGAGAAATAACGGGACAAATAACGGGATAAATAACGGGACAAATAACGGGACTAATAACGGGACAAATAAAGTGACAAAAAAGTCTTGGAGGAAGTTGAAATCCTGACCTTCCAAAAAGGATCGGCATTGTGCACGCTCGGGAAGAGACATGGTAAGGCAGCGTGCCCACAGCTGAGCGGTGCAAGTAAAGAAATAAATACCACAACCTCCAGTTGTCAGCCGCCACACACACACACACACACACACACACACACACACTTATCAGTCAAGTACTTCCCCGCTAAAACACAGCCTAGCTACGGTCTAGAGTGGAGAGGAGGGGAAGAGGGAGGTGTATACACAAGTAGCTAGTTCCCCCTGGAGTGCAAACTGGTAACATATATATATATATATATATATATATATATATATATATATATATATATATATATATATATATATATATATCAAACTGTGTTGGCAGGGCCGTTGGAAACCCCAGAGGCGGCAGCAGGGAAGTGGGGCGACTACCGGAACTGCGACGCGCCCCGCTGGCTGCTGGAGGCTCTCTACGAACACATCAACGCCACGCACCAGGTACGTTGGTACTCACTCACTCACTCACGCACGCCAGTCCGTCGTAGTTGTTGATTGTCTACATCGTGTCATTTATGGACTGTGCCCCTCCCAGAGGTGTCGCCGCTGCTCTTCTTCTTCTTCCCTCTTGTATCCTTTTCCCCCAGCAGGACCTGGACTTCATTATCTGGACGGGGGACCTGGTGCCGCACAATGTGTGGAACACCACAAGGCAGGGCAACCTGGAGATCATCCGGGCCGCCGTTCACATGATCCGCGACTACTTCCCCGGCGTGCCCGTCTTCCCGGCCATCGGCAACCACGAGTCCCACCCAGTCAACTCGTGAGTCTCCTCCTCCCACACACACGGTCACCGTGTCAGTATAATCCTCCCTTACAGCCACAGTCAGTATATCCTCCCTTACATGGGTAGTGTATCCTCCCTTACAGTCACGGGGTCCAGTGTATCCTCCCTTACAACTACTGTCGGTATATTCTCCCTTACAAGGGTAGTGTATACTCCCTTACAGCCGCAGGGCCAGTGTATCCTCCCACACAGTCACTAGACTAGTGAGTCTCCACACTACAGTAGCTACATAGACACAAAAATGGCATGTGACAACAATGCTGTGCGTCACTCAGCTGTATACTCCTCTCGTGACCATATTTTGGAGGGATCTCACCTTTGACCTAGGTACTCTAAGATGCCCCTGGACGATAACAATTATTTAATCATGTATTTGTACTCCTATAAATATATGGACTTTTTTTTCCCCCTTTTCTTTCGTTCTACAGCTTCCCGCAGCCGTACATCAACAACGAGTTCGACATCTCTTGGCTGTACGACGAGATTGTGACGCTGTGGCAGACCTGGCTGCCACCCGAGGTAGCCACCAGCGTCGGCTACTCAGCTTACTACACCGTGTTGATCAAGCCCGGCCTCAGACTGCTCTCCATCAACACCAACTACTGCTACGGCTACAACTGGTGCCACACTTTGACTTTCTGACGTACCGTACACAATAATAAGTTTAAGCGACTTCGACGAACAAAGTATGTGAACTGAATTGTGGCAAGTCATGCATCCACAGCCTAGTCGAGTAATTTATCCATTGGCATTCGCGCGTTTTCCAGGGTTGTATATAGTCTGTGTTGTACTATTGTGGAATCGTTGTCAGTATATAATGATTTAACAGCGTGGGGTATTCCTTTTTCACTCTTACAACCGATCTTTCGATATTAACTCGACAGAAGGAAAGGAAAAAAAATGAGGTTATATATATACTAAAATCAGCAAATGTGAATTAGCAATACATATAAACACATAAAGATTACCAGCCTATATGAACGCTACAGACGAAATGTATGTTTCTGTTACTAGTGAAAATTCTCTTATCGAAAATGTAGTGTTACATGTTCTTCCCTTGACAACGCACTAAAATCATTTTCAATAGCAAGGTAGACAGCGACTTCAGATATATACGAATATAGGAATATAACCCTATGTGGGACGGATCCCACAGGCATTAATTAATTCGACATCCTCATTTTAACTGACATGTGAACTTAACCAACACATTTGCAAAATTCAAGATTCGCTTCGATTCAAACGTTGCTGGTGCACGGCGTCGTCGGAGCGGCATCTTTGAGGAATGCAATCAAGAAGAAATTAGAATTTCTAGACCCTGAGGCAACTTTTTCATATGTGTTACAAGCCACAATCACTCTGTCAATCGGCTTACGTACCGAATAAAAGCTCGGTCTGTACATCGGCTTACACACCGGATAAAGCTTTATCGAATCCGAACAAGTGTAGGTGAATGTTTTGATGTGAGCCGCGTTGGGAAGTTTACTCTTCTGTTGTCCACGAAATGACGTCGTGGCTCCTGTTCGTGTCCTTCCTAACACACACACACACACATTTACGAAAGGCTTACTAATAAATTCGTGACACTCTCCACTATTGATACCGAGTGCCTTGACCTCACAATTTCCCTTTCACATATCCCCGCCCACTTTACGGTAACTTTATACTTATAATACGTGATACACCCAAAATCCCACACTATATCAAGCATATCTGTCAATGGATGAACTACCAATCAGAGTTCTGTATGTCAAAGAACGAAGTGAAAGAAAACGATATGCTAGTATTTACTAACGAAAAACGAATTCTTACCTGAAGTGCGGATTAGATTTCACTCCGATATAACCATCTTTCCTTTGACCAATGGCTTCCACGACCTCAGGTGAAAGTCCAGATCACATGTAGTTCCTAGCCATCCACACGAGAAGCACGGGGAATTGTTTATATGAACTGAATCGTCGAAGTTGCTATGGCGTCCATCACTGATTTCTTTTCGTATTGTGGGCGACCCATACTGGTGACTATACTGGGGTCGCTAATAATAGGTTCGGATGGAGCCCGAGAAACCTTGGATATATATTACCTCCTTTCACAAAAATAGAATGATCAAAACAAAAACCTTCTATATTGTAAGTAATATTTAATCTTAAAAGATAATTTACGAAAAAGAACGCCGATTTTTTCAATGATAGAATCATTTTAATACCAGAAACACAACCTGGAAATATGGATGTATTTTGAATTAGGTGGCTGGTGTACGATGATGTGGACCCGGCGTCGGAGCTGCAGTGGATGGCGATGGAGCTGCAGAAGGCCGAGGACGCGGGCGAGAAGGTTTACCTCATCAGCCACCATCATCCAGGCCACGAGGATTGCACCAACACCTGGAGCCATCAGTACAACAGGATCGTACTAAGGTATTCCAACACTATGAAGGGACATTCTAAGACATAAACAGTATTGAAACTTCATCTGAACTTTCATGAGTTGCGTCAGCTTTTACGATGAACTGTTCAGTGGGAGAACAAGCGACACTGATGTCCATCCTCTATTAAAGTACTCCAGTAATAAGGAAAATACTCAAATGACCTCAAAGATCTTACCTCGTAAACATGATATATTCTTAAAAGTTACGTCTTCCCAACGACACAGTAGCTTCGCATTCTGTAATATGCCGCGACAAATAACACCTTTCCCTTCTTGTTGCCATTCACTTATCGGGTGTTTAACGCAGGCAGTTGTTCATAAAGAATATTGCAGGTACGAGTCGACCATTGCTGGCCTCTTCTACGGCCACACCCACAAGGACCACTTCCTAATGTTCTACGACCCTGATGACGCTAACCGAGCTTACCATGTTGGCTACGTGGCTCAGAGCCAGACACCCTACCACAAGCTGAACCCGGGCTACAAGCTCTACACCGTGGATGGCCACTACGAGGGATCATCTTACGTAAGCCATACATCGAACTTGCCACAAGTCTGTCTTCTGAAGAGCTGGTACTGCATTACTCCGTAGTTAAAGAAAATGCAGCTGTAAAAACATACGATGATCCATAACGATTATTTTCAGTCACTCGATTTATTATCAATCTAATTCAAGTCATCAGAAAATCAGAGAACCAAAAGTCCATTCTTTTTCTTTTATTAGGTAAAAACTCTTAACACGCTAGTTAGATAAACTGATATATCTTGACGTTTAAGCAGATATTAGTTTCATCTAAACGGCACAAATGGTAGTAGAATTGCATTGAGTGAGGCAGGTATGGGCTGCGTCTCTGCAAGGAAGCTGACTAAACTGTGTCTCGCACAAGGGAGCTGCAACAGGAAGCAAAGAAATGACAACAGAGACTTCTGTTGCGTCTGTATGAATTGACTGACCTCAGCTGCCCTTAGCCGAAGTTTTTAAAGTTCCCACCCTTACCCAAAAATCTATTTATGGTCGTTTATAGAATAATATTGATGGTCTAAGTTAATATTCAAAGATCTTAGTGACCCTAATGGATTATATATGAATCATACCACACAGTGAAGCACAATGTAATAAACATTTGCCAGCCAGCCTTGAGCTGCCGCCCCAGACCATGGCATTACTGGCCAATTCGTAAATCCTTAGAGCGTTCCCATGCTCATTATATATATATATATATATATATATATATATATATATATATATATATATATATATATATATATATATATACATATATATATATATATATATATATATATATATATATATATATATATATATATACTATCAATAGAGTAAGGTAATTAACCAAAGATTTTTAAAAAGTTGGCTCAATGCCGATGCATGCTGTCTTTCCAAAGACTTGAACTCCATTCGAAAAGCAGATCCAGACTCAGTGCTTCATCTCATCATTAATATTGTAGTGTATCAGCAGTTAGGAGATAAAGGTTTGTCTCAATTACCTAATAATATAGTATGGAGGCTTGCACCCTCCCGTGGTACTTGGCTCCCGAGTGGAGCCAGCAGAACTCATGAAGACCCAGATATACCGGACAAGAGGCAACTTAAAGGGCAAAGACCTATCTGTATTTAATGCAAGCACAGTTGGTTTACACTGGGAGAGAGAGCCAGCCAGCCAGGCCAACCGGTGGTCAAGATAATTCCATGGTCTGCTCTCGTGGCGTCCTTCCACAACACTAGTCGAACTCGCTTCAGAACCTCCCGACTTCCTTCAACCTCACTGTACAGACTCGCACCAGAACCTTTGAGTGCATTTGCATGAGGCTGAGGTCAGTAAACGCAAACGAATGTCTTAAACTGCCAGTACACGGCTTGCTTGACGTCAGTATACGCAAATGAATGTCTTAAACTGCCAGTAGACGGATTGAGGCGTTTTATTGGTGGGTTAATAATGATTACGCAAGTTGTTTCGGTGAGGTTCGTGGGGCACTAGTGGGGTGGTGGTGAGGTAGGGATGCTAACACGATTTTGATGTTTTACATTAAAGCAAATGACGGTGTTCTGTTGAGATGGATCGTCACACTGGGATTGTTTAGCTTAATTTTAGCTTTGATGAGGTGAAGCAGGTTTGAACGCAGTCTGATCGCCTTGTTTCCGATAATGACCTGCAAGTGTCGCTCATCATGATATTGTATTTAAAGGCATACAATAATTATAATCGGGGTTTTGATATTAACAGCATTTTCTTTAAATTGATTGAAAGCAATATGGTCTCATCTTCCGAGCTGGTTTACTTATCATTATTCATCAATTTGTACTAGAAAGTCGTCAGTAATTTTGGTTATCACTTTAACGAAACAAGTTCATGTAAATGGTACGACATAATTAATAAGTTTACTTCCAGCAAGTTTACATCCAAGTTTAGGCTTCCACCTCAATTGATGATCTAGTGCCCAGGCTCGAACGAGTATGAACCACACATTCATTACAGTATACTTATTTGTCTAATTTACTTTCAATTCTGTGACACCAGTAGTTTAGAACGTTTCACACGCAGACTTATTCACTTAAGTACTGTCCTTCCCTGTCGACAGCGAGTTCTGGACAACGAAAATTGGGTAATGGATCTGGACGAAGTCAACGCGAGCGATGATCCCCGCTTCTTCCTCCTCTACAGATCCAAGGAAGCTTACGGGTAGGAAGAGTCCACCACCTTCACCACTATCAGATGAACACGTCTTTAGGAGTTTCAAGGATCAAGGGAAGAGTTATGATACAGGGTTATGATACCAGCAGGGTGATTGGCTATGTTGTGCGTCAGCCAAGCACAGGATGGCTAGGTTGTGCGGCTTTTAGGTAGGATAATGGCTTGTGCATCTACCAGCCAGATGACTGCCAAAGTCGCGGGTTTACTACATGTCTGATGATGGCTGAGGCAAACAATGAACCACATGACTGGTTACAATACCACCAGCTGGTGATTGGGCTTTGTTTTGTTGCCTAGAGAGTAAATACTTGCCCCTGAGTACACACACAAGATTTAGTAAGTAGGTTTGTCTAGCACGTAACTCTCACCGTACATCTTCCATGTTCCAGGCAGGCTCCTGTTTTAACTGTTGCCATGCTCTTTACGTACTAGTCACACGCATATTTCTCTTGGTAGTATACTTAATATTGTTTCCACCTCGCTTGCAGGGATCTTGTGTATGCGTTTGTTGATCTGTAAGGTATATTTGAAGGTGTTATTGCAGAGTTCAGTTCTATGTTGAGGTGCTTGTTAGAGCAACTGCTCATCTGCCAAGCGTAATCTATATCTTTCGAAAAGTAACTAACTTTTTTTTCTTCCTAGCTTTGGCGCAGTGTTTCTGGTTATCTTGTCCATGTGTGTGTGTGTGTGTGTGTGTTTTGAACAGTATGTTAATATAGACTGCCAGTTTTCTTAGCCTCTTAAATATCCCAAGTTCCCACTGAACCTCAACCATTCCATATAAGAAATAGTTTGGTTTCTTCTAAAAGCTCTTCATATGGCTAGTGTCTTCATCTTAGTATTAATTTCGTTACGTCTTTTTTTTTTCTTAACTTTAGTAAAGCCCATCTTGATGCATTGGGTGCTAAAATTGTACCTCTTATTTTATAACGGTCCCACAAGAAGGTTCATGAGGTTGTCTATGTTTTTACCGAGTGTCTCAAACATTTATATGGTGTTATTACCGTTTCTGTTAGATTAAGTGTATTTTTGTGACAGGTGTATTTTGTCTTGGGCTTATATAGGTTATTCAATATCCTATTCACAGTTTTTACTTTTATCTCCAAAATGGATAATTTTTTTCATATTAATTTGAATATACAAATGCTGAATTTGATTACCATTTTAGCCTATATGGGTAACAGTTTTCCGGGTTATTCAGGATATGATAACTTTCGGGTATTTAACCTCATGGTACTTTATGATATGGTTGTATGTCTACGTAAATATCTGACGCCCGTTCCCTTAGGAAACTCCCGTCAAGGAGGTGGCCACGGGAAAAGTCGTCCTAACATATGAACTCCAGTGCCGCTTCTCGGCATTGAGTGATTCATCCTAAATAGATCACTGGCAGAAGGCAACCGTGGCTGGCCCACTGTTTCCACAAGCCCCTACCAACTACACCTACCTTATGTGTCTTCCTGCCTAATGTTACAACCTACTACTTCTACCTAATGATCCTACCTACTACTTCCACCGAATTTTTCTACCTAAAGCTCTTGTCCAATGTTCCTACCAACTACTTCTATCAGTTGCTCTTACCAGTTTGCCAAAAGGCAGGGCTAGTGCATAGTGCTCACTGCAGGAAAGTCAAGCATTGGGAAGAATGAGTTGTGTGAGTTAAATGTAGTCATCTGTTACTTGTAACAGGGAGAGATTGTATGTTTGTGTACAGAATACCAGCAGTCCATGTGTGGGTGCAATTTAACCACGGAAGTTCTGGCTCATTAGGCACCCATCACTAACCCTCCCATATCCAGGCGGGTAGTACTGGTACTATACCTCCCTGGTCGTTGGCTGCCTACCAACTACTACCTACAGTTAACACATGTGTCAGAGTCTCTACCATTCCTCGTGTTACCATGTGATCCTTAATATCACCCAGTGATTCCTCATGTTATATGATTCTTCATTTTGCTCGGTGATTCTTCATATCACACTGTGTTATCACTTTTTACAACAAAATGAAATTGTATAATTTGATATGTCTCCAAGTTCCACTATGTTTCATTATGAAATGATTTTGCAGTTTTCTTGCATACTTTCTCATCCTTTTTTGTGCTCTCTTAATGAATTTCTTATGTTTTGTAGAGTTTTCATTTATTCTCCCTCAGCACTTGGTAACACCAAAGGTTCCATCTTATTTAATGTTGAATTCAGAGTAAGGCAAGTACTGTATGTTGCAGAAAGATTCTTCAGCGTTGAAATTGTATGCCTCACTTTGATATCACATAAACACGAAACCCTTGGGTTTGCAAGATCATAACTTGGTCAGTATTATTTCTTGATGTAGTGATGATCTCTGTGCAGGTTGGATGACCTGACGCCAGCCTCCTGGTCCAGCTTGGTAGAAAAGATGAAGGAACCTAACAGTACACTTTTTGATGACTTCTTCAGGTAAGTCAACCCAACTTCAGTCCCATCATAATACACACTTAAACATCCTCTTCTGGCAGTAAATATCTCTGAAGTTATATCAGGTGCTAATCTTCACTAATTGTCAATCGATCTTGTCTAGTCAAATCTGTAATTTTCAGTCCATAGTTATATTGTCGTGGCTGATTGTATCATAAGTTTCTCCAGTCTTCTTTTGAATGATTTTATGGTTGATGCTGTAACAGACGAAGTTGGTCGTTTCTTCCATATATCAACTGTTTTTTTATTTTATATATTTATTTTCTGACATCCAGTCTTGTATGAATTAAATTGATCATGGGTTTTTGAATTCTGTCAATATGGAATCTAAAACATTAATATATGTCGTATTTGTTCAATTTGTCACCCAGTTTGTACTGTATTCTGTGAAATTTGTGTTACAACTATTACTGTACCATGTGGCAGTATCCAAAGGTGGTGAATCTAGGGAAATTTAGTGATTTATTTTTGTAAGTTAAACTTGGCCAAGTATCATGTTCCAATAACACGCTCACTGCAGAGATTGTAACTCTTCCTGAGGAGCAAATAACTCCAGGTTTAAATTCCTTTGTATATTTTTACAGTATTTTGACAAAGCTGCTGTCCACCTTCTCCCATATTGAGGGATGTATTTTCTCTAGGACAGTGGGACTGTCTCAAGGTTCCACATGAGGTTTTGGGTTAGACTGTATGTTCATGGCTCTCAGATGTGATCTTAAAAGTAACTTATATCAAAACTACATTTTATCATTTAACACATTCCCAATTACATGGATGGATCAAGTATATATAGCTCTTCAATTCATTCACATATCCTTAACATCTATCTAGGGTGCTGGAACATGGAGTTCCACACTGATAATAAGCATTTCTTAGATTTGCAGTCCAAATTGATTCATCATGTAAGACTAATACTTTCATATCTTTCTCTTTCATGTTATCTCCATTCCACTGTCAAAATTCATTCCACTGTAAAACTTGTCCGACATTCCTCAAGCCATAAATTCTATACACTATATATATGCCCAACTCCCACACCATATCTCTTTTTGTACCTCCAGCCATAATGTCATATGCACTATATTCATGCATATATATTTATATGTCCTATCCTGAGTGAGCCATCCATTTTATTGACCAACCCCCTAAAGGTGGATGAAAATCTGGGTTGACTGTGGACTAACTGCCACCACCAGGATTCAAACATATGCATTCGACCTTGGTTAGCTCATGAATGCATCACGGTCAGGCTTTCTAACTGTTACACCGGTGCTAAATATAATGTTTGTTTCCTCCACTTCAATCATGTAATGCATGTCTTCCTGTAAAGTAAACAGTTCAGGTGAAAGAAAACCAGACAGAAATATAAAAATAAGAATCTTTCCCTCCCACCAGGTACTACACAAAGGATGCTAGGCCCTACCGTGAGGAGGGCTGTGATGAAAGCTGCAAGTCCTTCCTGCTGTGCCGACTAATGGTCTCTGACACCTCTGACAAGTCCCGCTGTGATGATCTCTAGATGAAAAGGTCTTTACAAGCACATCTGCTGTAGCATAAGCTGCTTCCATGATCCATGCTGACTTGAGATTATTCTTCCTTGACAAACAATTCAGAGAATATTCACTTAATTAGGAGTACTAAAGTTTGCGTATGAAATACAATACCAGGCCTCCATGTTAATTTCACATGCAATGCCATGAGATTTTTTTTCATTACCCCTAATTTCTGTTTGAACGAAAATAATAATAGCTCACTTAGCCATAATTATTCATTGTGAAAAGGCGTGAACCAGAAAAGAGTAAAGTGGGTAGAGATGAGTTTGATGCCAACAGTCTCTACTATTGAATCCGCAGACTTTTCAACACATGAATACAACAATACAGGGTGATCAGAAACTTGCAGTTTACCTCTCTGTATTACCAGGTTCCTATTCACATTAATTCAAGTGAGCCATGTGTGATGAAATCCTTCCCCATAAAGACAGTGATAAAGATGGGGCAATCTTTGGCTGATTATGAAACCAAAAAGCCATGGTGAAACAAAAGTTAAGCTGTAGTGAGAAAGGTACAAGCTCAGATTCATGCAGTACAATATGATATTATAGTACTTAGGCCACAACTTTCACACAGAATGTAGGCCTTTGCTTGTACACCACATTGCAAGGAAATCCCATTTCTTGCATCAAATTGATTTTTTATTTAGCAATTTACTGTTGCTTCCTTTTATAACATATACAGTATTTTCTTTTTCCTGCACCTTTTATCACTTTTCTCTTTTACATAACTATGTTATTCATGAGTCATGCCAGTGTCTGTGTCAAACAGCCATACGTATGTCTATATTCCTAATGATGATTGTTGCACAACTTCCTTATTTTGTCTACTTATATATCAAGTTGATACCTTAACATCCAGTATTCATGTCTGCATGACCACTTATGTGTCAAGATTTTCAAGCAATTACACTGATTTTCTTCTTTTCTTAATATCACCAACCAACTTTCTGTTCAAGCCAAAAGTTTGTCATGTCTACAAGAACTCAACATAATATCCTCTTTGCAAACCTTTTCACCTCATGATTTTCTTAAGTCATTTGCCAACTGCTCGATTTTCTTTTGTTCTAAACCTCATTACCTGCTGTTTTTGCAAAGTCTCCTCTTGTCCTTCCCTATCGGTCCAAAAATCTAGGAATCAACATATTCCATATCCTAGTTTATTGACTTATACCATTCATTTCATAAATGTTTGATACTTTTCAGCTTGAAAAAAAAGAAAAATACAAAAAATAATTTCCAAGTTTAAATTCTATCTTCATTGCAAGTGTTCATAACAGCTTTACTTCAGCCTAAGGGCAGCAAGCAGACACTATACAATACCTGTCATCTTGCTAAGCATATGCCAATTACCACAGGTAATGTACTAATGCTAAAGGTTGATGAATTACTTTAATCAGTAGCTGATAAAGTTGAAAACTATAAAGTGCAAAGCTTACATTAAAAAATTTTAGCTGAAAAAACATTTCACTGAAAATAAATATTTTTATGTAATGCAACTAACATGTCCCCCTCCCCTTTCCAATGAGGACCTCTAGCAGAAACTGAGAGAGGAGCTTCAGATATGTTAAGGGGGTCTCTTAAAGCTCAACCCTTTACCTGTAGATTGTAAATTCTCCAACAAAATATTAAATTGGTAATTGGTCCTTTTTTGCTAATTTTTCAAGGCAAAACCATAAAGTTTCCAACCACATCTTGCATTAAGATTTCTTAAAACCATCTAGTAAGGATTTAAGTAATTTACTATTAGAGCTGTAAGGGGATGGAGTCTTTACCATCATACAGTTTCTTAAATTTATGTACGTTAACTGCATTAACCGTCAGTCATTTTATAAAGTATTTATTTACACTTCAAATGTATGTATGTATGTACATTTGATATGCAACAGGCATCAGAGATATAGACAGATGGATACTTATTTACATTTTTTTTTACAAGTTTCTTGCTTGATTTAATTTCATGGTATTTCCTATGGTTCCTCTATCCTAACATTTCTCATATAACTGCTTACTGTCTTTGTAATTGATTTGTTGTAAAAATCAAGTCACCCTTAACTATTCTCACTTTTAGGGTGGGTAACTTTAAAGCTTCTATCCTTTCCCTGTAACTCTGCTCCTTAATTCTAGCACCGTCTTTGTTGCCTATCTCTTGACATTCTCTATTAGCTCTTAATGGCAGTCTGGGCTTGGTTGCTAAACTTGAGAAGCATATTCTAGTTTTGGCCTTATATACAATATGAACAGTTTGCTAAATATTTCCTTACCCACACAAAGTTATTCTGACTTTTGCCTCCTTAACTATTCTTTTAACTACTTACTTATAGTTACCTATATGGATTGAGTTGATTGGGACTCTGGCAACTGGTTAGGAACCATGTTGATTCCCATGTTCTTAGGAACAGAATCCTCTATCTGTCTGTCAATTGGTTACACTATTAGCAAGATATCACCTTTGGCAGACCCTACCACAGTCAGCATATGGAGAGTAGTCTCATAGCGAACAATTTTTCCAAAGGAGTCCCGTCATTTCACTGCTCTTGCATGATGTGCGATGTTGAAGCTGCAAAGAACTCCATAAAAGAGTTTCAAGGACTGAGAGATAATAATATGTATATTTATTGTTCCTTTATTCTCACCCTAACTATGTAGGTTATGTACACACAACCAGCGCAACATCACTCATACACATCCTAACCCATGCTCAACATGTTAAACATGAACTTTCACTCTTGGTAAAGTGTTTGCTATTTACTTTTTCACCTTACTTGATGACTCATCATATAAAAAATAATTTTATTGCATATGATACCTAAACATTCCTATAACATCATCGAAATATCCCTAGCCCACATAAATTCTCACTGTAAGGCATGTGTACGAGTAGGAAGAGAGGAAAGTGATTGGTTCTCAGTGAATGTCAGTTTGCGGCAGGGGTGCGTGATGTCTCCATGGTTGCTTAATTTGTTTATGGATGGGGCTGTTAGGGAGGTGAATCCAAGAGTTTTAGAGAGAGGGGCAAGTATGCAGTATGTTGAGGATGAGAGAGCTTGGGAAGTGAGTCAGTTATTTGCTGATGATACAGCGCTGGTGGCTGATTCGTGTGAGAAACTGCAGAAGCTGGTGACTGAGTTTGGTAAAGTGTGTGAAAAAAGAAAGCTGAGAGTAAATGTGAATAAGAGCAAGGTTATTAGGTACAGTAGGGTTAAGGGACAAGTCAATTGGGAGGTAAGTTTGAATGGAGAAAAACTGGAGGAAGTGAAGTGTTTTAGATATCTGGGAGTGGATTTGGCAGCGGATGGAACCATGGAAGCGGAAGTGGGTCACAGGGTGGGGGAGGGGGCAAAAGTTCTGGGAGTGTTGAAAAATGTGTGGAAGGTGAGAACATTATCTTGGAAAGCAAAAATGGGTATGTTTGAAGGAATAGTGGTTCCAACAATGTTGTATGGTTGCAAGGCGTGGGCTATAGATAGAGAGTGCGGAGGAGGGTGGATGTGTTGGTAATGAGATGTTTGAGGACAATATGTGGTGTGAGGTGGTTTGATTGAATAAGTAATGAAAGGGTAAGAGAGATGTGTGGTAATAAAAAAGAGTGTGGTTGAGAGAGCAGGAGAGGGTGTTTTGAAATGGTTTGGCCACATGGAGAGAATGAGTGAGGAAAGACTGACAAAGAGGATATATGTGTCGGGGATGGAGGGAACGAGGAGAAGTGGGAGACCAACTGGAGGTGGAAAGATGGAGTGAAAAAGATTTTGAGCGATCGGGGCCTGAACATGCAGGGGGTGAAAGGCATGCATGAAATAGAGTGAATTGGAACAATATGGTATACCGGGGTCGATGTGCTGTCAATGGATTGAACCAGGGCATGTGACGCGTCTGGGGTAAACCATAGAAAGTTTTGTGGGGCCTGGATGTGGAAAGGGAGCTGTGGTTTCGGTGCATTATACATGACAGCTACAGACTGAGTGTGAACGAATGTAGCTTTCGTTGTTTTTTCCTAGTGCTACCTTGCGTGCATGTCAGGGGAGGGGGTTGTCTTTTCATGTGTGGTGGAGTGGCAACGGGAATGAATAAAGGCAGCAAGTATGAACTATGTACATGTGTATATATATATATGTCTGTGTATGTACATATATATGTATACGTTGAAATGTATAGGTGTGTGTGGTCATGTATGTATATATATGTGTATATGGGTGGGTTGGGCCATTCTTTTGTCTGTTTCCTTGAGCTACCTCACTAACGTATGAGACAGCGACATAGTATAATAAAAAAAAAATAAATAAATAACATTTCTAATGACTTTTTCACTCTATATAACTTTTTTATCTTCATTCTATTTACCCTCATAATTCCAATTATGGTGTGGAAATTATCTACCCCTAGTGCGTCTACTTTTGACAATACCTAATCTATATACACTTGGGTTACACAGCCATACAAATGTATTGGGTAGCTGCTACTCCATGAAAGCCTCTTGCACATTCTAGTTAAACTTCATACATTCACCAAAGCTTTCCGCATATCCTCAATTTTTCTATTGCATGACACTTCTTTAAACTGCAGCTTTCCCATATCCTTACTAAATCTTATTTCTACTTAATCATCAATAACTTACAGTTCTTTCTTACACAATCTTATCTTACAATTAAAAATCTCTTCCCTTTCAAAAATTATCAACTTATATTTGTATTAACTTTCAAAATCCTTCTCCAACATACCTCATTGGACTACCTAATTATTCCCACATTCCACTAACAATATAGAATCATTTGCATACAACAGCAGAAATATTCATTCCGTTTCTTTATGTTATTCCATAATCACACAACCTCACCCTCATCTCATGCATAGTCCATCCATACCAAACATTAAATAACCACAGTAACAACAATCAACCTTAAGAAACTACCACAATTATTTCAAACCACATACATAATGCCAATTATGCATATGCACAACTTCTACTGTAAAGCTCTTAACATCATTCAGAAATTCATGCAAAGTCCACATTTCTAAAATGCTCTCTAATTTTCTTTAACATATGCCTTTTTTAAATCCATATGCTGCATACATCTTTTTCTCAAAAACTTCCACCACAACTTGTCCAAGAACAAAAATCTGATCCACACACTCTCTTCCCTTCCTAAACCCATCTTATTCCTTACCGAGAAGGGGATCAAAATTTTATTTTTTTACACAATTACTGCCCTACTTTACAACTTGGCACCTACGCTACGAAAATCTATTCCTCTGTAATTTTACACTTGCTTTCACTCCCCTTTCATATGTGCTTTCAAAATCCATTCCACAAAAGTTTCATCTCTACTCTTCACTACTTCATTCACTAAATAATCCTATTGACTAATACCCTGAGTAAAAGTTCGCTATATAAATAATACAGAACCTTCTGAAATAAATATCTTAACAGCAATAATCCCTAAGACTTTTCCTCAGAAAATATTTCTTCCTTCTGTTGTAGCCGGATTAGGTCAGCATAGATTCCTCCAAGTTTCTTTAGTCCTTCATGAGTACCAATCTGTAAATAAACAATATAATTTTAATATTAGTAAATATTAGCAATACCTTAAAAATTATATAACAAAGTAGAAAACTAAAAAATTTCCAAGAGATGTAAATAACGTTCTGCTAGCCTATATCATTATGGCTAATTAACTCATATTACCTGAGGCTAACAAGTATAAATCATAAGCATAAGCACCTATTCTCAAGAAATACCACTGTCTGTGAAAATTATAGTTATCCATCCTCCATTTTTCAAATTTTCCTTACTCCTTAGACCTCATTTTGTTATCATTTTATATGTTGCTATATTACTATGTACTTATTTATTTTTTCATTATACCCAATCGCTGTTTCCCATGTCAGCAAGATAGTGCCAGGAAACACATGAAGAATGGCCCATCCACTCAAATACACATATATATATATACATAAACGTCCATACTCGCACATATACATATATACACATGTGCATCTTCATACTTGCTTGCCTTCATCCATTCCTGGTGCTACCTCGCCACACAGGAAACAGCATTGCTATCCCCCACTTCACCAAGGTAGCGCCAGGAAAACAGACAACAAAAAAGGCCACATTCGTTCACACTCAGTCTTTAGCTGTCATGTGTAATACACCGAAACCAAAGCTCCCTATCCACATCCAGGCCCCACAGACCTTTCCATGCTTTAACTAAGATGTTTCACATGCCCTGGTTCAGTCCACTGACAACATGTCGACCCCGGTATACCACATTGTTCCAATTCACTCTATTCCTTGCACATCTCTCACCCTACTGTTTGTTCAGGCCCTGATCACTCAAAATCTTTTTAACTCCCTCCTCCCACCTCTAATTTGGTCTTCCGCTTCTCCTTGTTCCCTCCACCCTGACACATATATCCTCTTTGTCAATCTTTCCTCACTCATTTTCTCCATATGCCCAAACCATTTCAACACACCCTCTTCTGCTCTCTCAACCAAACTCTTTTTATTTCCAAACATCTGTCTCTTGCCTTTTCATTATTTACTCAATCAAATCACCTCATACCACATACTGTCCTCAAACATTTAACTTCCAACACGTCCACCCTCCTCTGCACAACCCTATCTACTGCCCATGCCTTGCAGCCATATACTATTGTTGGACCTACTATTCCTTCAAGCATAGTCATTTTTGCTCTCTGAGATAACATTCTCTTCTTTGACACATTCTTCATCGCCCCCAGAACCTTCGCCCCCTCCCCCACCTTGTGACTTGCTTTCACTTCCATGGTTCCATTCACTGCCAAGTCCACTAATAGATATCTAAAACACTTCACTTCCTCCAATTTTTCTCCATTCAAACTTACATCCCAATTAACTTATCCCTCAACCCTACCAAACCTAATAACCTTGCTCTTATTCACATTTACTCTCAACTTTCTCTTTTCACACACTTTTCCGAATTCAGTCACCAACTTCTGCAGCTTCTCACTCGAATCAGCCTCTAGAGCTGTATCATCAGTGAACAACAACTGACTTACTTCTCAGGCCCCTCCATCCCCATCCGAATGCATACTAGCCCCTCTCTCCAAAACTCTTGCATTTACCTCCCTAACCACCCCATCCATAAACAAATTAAACAACCATTGGGATATCACACACCCCAGTCACAGACTGACATTCACTGGGAACCAAGCACTCTCCTCTCTTCCTACTCACAAACATGACTTACATCCTAGGTAAAAACTTCTCTGCTTCTAGCAACTTACCTCCCACACCATATGCTCTTAAGACCCTTCACAAAGCATCTCTATCAACCCTATCACATGCCTTCTCCAGATCCATAAATGCAACATACAGATCCATCTGTTTTTCTTTGTATTTCTCGCACAATCTTCAAAGCAAACACCTGATCCACACATCCTCTACCACTTCTGACTACACTGCTCGTCCCCAATCTGATGCTCTGTACATGCCTTCACCCTCTCAATCAAATACCCTCCCATATAACTTCCCAGGAACACTCAACAAACTTATGCCTCTGTAGTTTGAACACTCACCTTTATCCCCTTTCCCTTGGTGCAATGGCACTATGCATGCATTCCACCAATCCTCGGGCACTTCATCATGGTCTAAACATACATCGAATTCCTTACCAACCACTCAACAGCACAGTCACCCCCTTTTTTTACTAAATTCCACAGCAATACCATCCAAACCCAGAAGATTTCATCTTCTAGAAAGCTTTCATTACCTCTTCTCTCTTAACCAAACCATTCTCCCTGACCCTCTCACTTCACACTCCACCCAAACCAAAACACACTATGTATATGTATGTATATGTGCGTGTATGGGCGTTTATGTATGTATGTGTGTATATGAGTGGATGGGCCAATCTTCATGTTTCCTGGCACTATCTGGCTAATGCAGGAAATACCGATAAAGTATAATAAAATAAAATAAAAAAGATATTTAGGAAGGAGGTACATAATGTGTGAAAGACAAGAGGACAAATGGGAACATGGTGATAGGGGCAAAAGGAGAAATAATAACTGGTTCAAATGAAGTGAGGAAGAGATGGAGTGAATATTTTGAAGGACTGTTAAATACGTTCGATGACAGAGTGGCAGATATAGGTGCTTTGGTTGGGCTGGTATGAAAAGTGTGAGAGGCATTAACAGTGGGTTCATGAAGAGAGAAGATGTAGTGAAAGACTTGTGTATGATGAAATGTGGGAAGGCGGCTGGAGTGGATGGTATTGCTGTTGAATTTATTAAGAAAAGGGGTGACTGTGTTGTTGGCTAGTTGGTAAGGATGTTCAATGTATGTATGAATCACGGTGTGTCGCCTGAGGACTGGTGGAACATATGTCTAGTGCCACTGTATGAAGGCAAAGGGGTAAAGGTGAGTGTTCAAACTACAAAGGTATAAGTTTGTTGAGGATACCTGGTAAGTTGTATGGGAGGGTACTGATTGAGAGGATGAAGGCATGCACATAGCATCAGATTGGGGAGGAGCAGTGTGATTTTAAAGGTGGTGGAGGAACTGTGGATTAGGTGTTTGCTTTACAGAATATGGTGAGCTATTTACAAAAAACATTGATTTGTATGAGGTATTTATGGAATGAATGAATTGGAACAATGTGGTATACTGGGGGTCAACTTGCTGTCAATGGACTTATCCAGGGCATGTGAAACAACTAAAGTAAGTCATGGTCTGTAGGGCCTGGATGTAGAAAGGGAGCTGTGGTTTTGGTTGATTACATATGACAGCTCGTGAATGGATGTAAGCAGATGTGACCTTTCTTTGTCTACTCCTGGAACTGCCTCATTAATGTGGGAAATGATGATCAAGTATAAAAGAAAAGAATAAACAGCTATGACTAAAGGAAATGATGTTCCTGATCTCCACCTGTAACACTACTAAACAGAAATCATCTTCACTGAGGCTGTATTGCTGTCAGCTTATGCAAAAGGATTACAACTTTGTTGAGGCCTTCCCATTCTCAACATACCATGTTCCTACATGAAGCACAGCCTGGGAGCTGGTAAGTACAAGAACAAAAAACTAGTTTTATCTTCACAAAATTCTTTAACAATCAAATACAATATATATTTTAATAAGGATGAACTACATTATTAAACTAACCTCTACCAGTTTTCCTTGGGACATGACAGCAATAATATCAGCATTTCGGATAGTTGACATTCTGTGAGCAATAACAACAACAGTACGTCCCTCAACACAGTTTTCAAGAGCTGCTTGTACTACAGCCTCTGATTCTGCATCCAGAGCACTGTGAAAAGAAAATACATTTAAACCAAACATCAAACTTACATCATTATTTTCACTGTACACCTTTTAATAATAAAAAAAACATCACTTATCTTTAACATGCAACTTAAAGCACGTTTTGTGTGTCAGCAAGACAGGACAAAAGTTGATTTTCAAGTAACTGTTAGGGTAATTAAGGTAGTTGCATTTATGACAATCATATTATAAGTCCAGAAAAACTGAGACATTGTAGATCAGAGATTACAAAGAGCTTTTCTGTCTGTACTTAAGGCAATCAAAATACGAAACTGAACACTTCCACCAGATACATCATGGTAATAGGTTTCTGTTGTTTTATAGCATTTGTGGTTGTATTTATTCATTAATAGTTTTTAGTGATTTCAGTATACTTTCTAAGAAAGCAACTTACATAAAAAAGGGTGTAAGTGATTGATATTAGCTATACTGAAGGAGGAAAAGTATGTAATAGCAAGTTTGAATATGAAGGTAATTTTAATACGGAGTTTCAAAGTAGTATCTTGACTTCAGGGTGCAGTTGAGAAGAGATGAGGCTAATTTTGCATGAACTTTGTTTAAAACAAGACCTGTGGCCTGCATCAGGTGTCTTATATTCAAGTTAATATGTTAAATATGGAAATAATTATGACAAGAATATTTTGCAATATGGAAACTACAGATTATGTAAACATTTGTGATAAACAAGAAATCATAAAAAAATATTCTGATGTTCCTTTTTCTAGTTAACAAAGATTATATAGAAAAATTCTACAGGTTACTGAGAGAGCAACATGAGTACCTGTTCTCAGAAATAATAAAATGCTAACCTTGTAGCTTCATCAAGCACTAATATCTTTGGGTCCTTGAGAAGGGCACGGGCAATGGCGATACGTTGTTTCTGTCCTCCAGAGACTGTCACACCACGCTCTCCAACTACTGTTTCATACCCACTTGGGAATGACTTTATGAATTCATGAGCATTTGCAGTCTTTGCAGCTTCTAAAACCTGTGAGCACAATATGTCTTTAACAATCTACATTTGCTTGAAAAGTAGTTACTATAAAAGTCTTAGAGACATATTGAAAATGCTGAAAGAAGATCATTGGGTGTTAAATCAATCTTTTCATAAAATAATTATACGAGGTAAGGAGGAGAAAATGTATGAAAGTAATTTGGGAATATGTGTGTACATACCTTCAGAATATAATCATTAGCTCTACTGACCATGATTCTGCATGGGCCTGCAAAGTTTTAAATCTTGGACACTGTAGTTGACAAATACCTAGTGTTCAACCCCCCTTTGGGGCTGGTCCATAATTTGGTGCTTATCTTTGGCTACAGTGTGTGTAATTACTCATTTGTACTATATGGGAAGGGAGTTTTACTTTCTACTCTCATGCAACTTCCTGAAATGATGCATGCTGTCTGCATTAACCATGTCCCCAGTCATTCTTTTTCAATCACCCACCACTCTTATACTATAAGGTCATTATGCTATAAAGTTAGCAAACATAGAAAGATCAGAAAAAAGTCCAGTCATTGCTAGCAAAGTGCTGGAGTTCGAATTTAAAAGTATGAAGAGGTGCTTGGTCAGACATATGCAGAAGGAAGCATTGACCAAAGTATGTGTTTACAGGGTGTGAAGCCCATGTGCAAAGTAATAAATGGATATAGATGGTTTTTGGTTGCCCTAGAACTATTTTCATAGACTGTTTCAATAAAGAAAAAAAAAAAAGTCCATGCAGCACCTAACGGACTGTCCTTTGTAACGGTAAAGATAAATAGGTCTATCTTGAAAAGGCAAAAGTCCTTATGTATTTGGTAAATACAGCATTTACTAATCTGAAACTGTACAATCTACAAAGAAATCTTATTAACCTCTGCATCTGTGGCATCAGGATAGCCATAGCGTATATTTTCCATAATGGATGTAGCAAATAACATTGGTTCTTGATTGATGAATCCAACGACATGACCACGTAACCAAGAAGGGTCCAAAGTGCGAAGATCAACACCGTCAATTGTTATAGACCCACACTTCACATCATAAAACCTGAAGAAAATCATAAAATAAGTGAATTCCTTTTACTTATTTACACACAAAAGATTCATATACATAAAATACAGTATTTCTTCGGGAATATTCTTACACATTATGCATTTGGTCAATGTGCTGTCAATGGATTGAACCAAGGCATGTGAGGCACCCAGAGTAAACCATGGAAAGGTTAGTGGTGATTGTAGACAGGGGCCTGTGGTTTGGGTGTATTGCACATGACATATGAAGAATGGATGTGAGTAAATGCAGCATTTCTTTGTGGGAAACAGTGTTCAAGTTTGAAAAAAAAATTATGGATATAACAAACCTCAATATATCTATTCCAAGACTACTATATGAATGTCGTTCTGTAATTTCACCTCGCCTGTCAATTTCCAAAATTCTCCACACAAACATTCCATTGAAATATGTAGTACCACTGCTTTCCATTGGTTGATATGGAAAATGCACTTAAACACATGGCTTAGAAAATGCTTGATTAAATATTTATAGTACATTCAACCTTCCTTAGATTATGCATTTCAGGTCTCTCTTTTTAAAGCCATGAAGCAATGACGAATGTGGAAAGAGAGAATGTTATTTCGGACAGCAAAAATGGGTATGTTTGAAGGATTAGTAGTTCCAACAATGTTATACAGCTGCAAGGTATGGGCTATAGATAGGGTTGTGCAGAGGAGGGTGGATGTGCTCGAAATAAATTTCTGAGGCCAAAATGGGGTGTGAGGTGGTTCGATGGAATAAGTAATGAAAGGGTTTGGGATGTGTGGTAATAAAAAGAGTAGCTGAGAAAGCAAAAGAGGGTGTGTTGAAATGGTTTGGACATACGGAAAGAATGAGTAAGGAAAGGTTGACAAAGAGAATATATGTGTCAGAGGTGGAGGGAACAAAGAGACCTAATTGGAGGTGGAGGGATGGAGAGAAAAAGATTTAGAGCAATTGGGGTCTGAACATGCAGGAGGGTGAAAGGTGTGCATGGAACAGAATGAATTGGAATGATGTGGCATACTAAGGTAGATGGGCTGTCAATGGACTGAGCCAGGGGATGTGAAACATTTAGGGTAAACCATGGAAAGGTCTGTGGGGCCTGGATGTGGATAGGGTGCTAGGTTTCAGTGCATTACACATGACAGCTGGAGAATGAGTGTGAGTGGATGTGTCCTTTCTTCATCTGTTTCTTGGTGCTACCTTGCTGATGCAGGGGGTGGCAATGCTGTTTCCTGTGGGGTAGGGTGGCACTGGGAATGGATGAAGGTGAGCAAGTATGAATATGTACATTGTTTTGTATATATGTGCATGTGCACGTATGTATGTATGTGTGTATATGAGTAGATGGGTCTTTCTTCATCTATTTCCTGGTTCTACCTTGGTAATGCAGGAAACAGTGATTAAGCATTATATTAAATAAATATCTATTTATCTATCTACATCTCTAACACTGATCCCCTCCAGGAACTCCCTCAAGGGGTTGGCCATGACAAAAGTCTTCATAACTGTGACTTCAGTGCTGCTTCTTAGCTTTTACTGCCTCACCCTTAACATGCTGCCAGTGTTTCCAGAGGCTCCTACCTAATATCTAATAAAACAGATAAAAAAAAGATTAAATGGAGATCAATAAACATGGTACCTGAAATACAAGAGATGTGTTACAGTAAAAGGTCTGCAGTTATAATTTGCCCACACAGGAAGGGACAAGTAAGAAAGAAGACTTGATAACAGCTTTCATAGTTTTCCATAAAATCGACACTCTCCTGCACCTGATAAATTATTTGGTATATCAATCATACTGCAAATCCTTACCTCTCCAACAACTGAGCTACTGTAGACTTGCCACCCCCTGATGCTCCAACCAAAGCCACAACACGACCAGCAGGGATATGTAAACTAAAGTCTTGTAGCACTTCCTTTAGGATTAGAAGAGTGAGGTTATGTTATGTCTTCTATTATTTTGACTGTAACAATGCATAGCAACAAATATCTCATCTTCATCCATTAAAGCCAAGTAATTTATCAGCACCTGTACTGAAAGAGGGAGTATTTGGTTTGTTTGGTTATATGGCACACAGAAGCATGTGAAAGGATGATGAAAAACATAGATAATCTCTGATTAAAAAGTTTGTCTCTGAGGTGCAAAATGTTGGGCAAGGTAACCTTCTTTTGGCGAGATGCTGAAGCACTGATCAATATGCATCTGCATATAATATATAACCCCATATCAAATATGTTCAGTGACACTCCACCATTCATACATACTTCTGAGACAGAGTCAAATTTTCCCCATCTACTCTCTGGACATCACCTATCCCTACATCTTATTGAACCTGTACACCCTTTAAAACCAACACGGGCAACTCACTTGCCAGTTTGGCAATAGACTGCTGACATCCATCAATTACCAAGACCTCCTCCCTTTCCCAATGCCCCTATCCCACAGACTGCCATCCATCACCACAATCAACTCGTAATTATGGACTGCTGACATCCACCAATCACCAAGACCTCCTCTCTTTCCCAATGCCCCTATCCCACAGCTTGCCATCCATCACCACAATCGACTTGTAATTATGGACTGCTGACATCCACCAATCACCAAGACCTCCTCCCTTTCCCAATGCCCCAATCCCACAGACTGCCATCAATCACCACAATCAATGTGTACTTATCAGAGCTCATACAAACTGATATAAGAGTAGTCCTAAACCTACCACTGTGAATGTCATAAACAATTCATGCACAAGTGTAGAACTAAGGAAGTAAACAGACTGTTTTCTTTTAGTTAAGCTGTGTGGTATGTCAACTACTTTATTACTGTAACTGTTCTTCACTTAATGTTAAACTAATCACTAGAAAGTGCATAATGTATATAACTTAGTATATACTCAGTAAAACTTCCAGTATACCTGCAATCCTGACTAAGTAGATGTGCCTCACTTATGTGGTTGTCCAAAATGTGGAAATATCCACCTCCAACTTGATCATAAGCTCATTTAAGATGAGTTAACCAGTTATTATTATGATCTATTTCTGTAATCTCTGTAATATCCCAACTGTGTATTTTCAGCTGAAAGGCTGCCTAAATTCAATATACTGTTCTACTTTTTATTCATTCACTGCATATAACAAATCAATACATTCCAAAACCCTTCATGCCCATGAAACAACTACCATAGGGATGACACCAAAAACTTACTGTTCAACTGCACTACATTTTGCCCACACAGAAACACATCACTAAACTTTATGCTCAAGGTCCCATTCAGTCCAGTGAACATGACTGACTTCCTGAGCAATGTAGGAGCCCCATACAGACAGAAAGAATTCCTGGAGCAGGAGGTATATGGGGAGGTGATAACAAGTAGTGGTGATGTGATAAGGAGATGGCGTGAGTATTTTGAAGGTTTGTTGAATGTGTTATGATAGAGTGGCGGATATAGGGTGTTTTGGTCGAGGTGGTGTGCGAAGTGAGAGGGTTAGGGAGAATGATTTGGTAAACAGAGAAGAGATAGTAAAAGCTTTGCTGAAGATGAAAGCCGGCAAGGCAGCAGGTTTGGATGGTATTGCAGTGGAATTTATTAAAAAGGGGGTGTTGTTGACTGGTTGGTAAGGTTATTCAATGTGTGTATGACTCATGGTGAGGTGCCTGAGGATTGGCGGAATGCTTGCATAGTGCCATTATACAAAGGAAAAGGGAATAAAGGTGAGTGCTCAAATTACAGAGGTATAAGTTTGTTAAGCATTCCTGGGAAATTATATGGGAGGATATTGATTGAGAGGGGTGAAGGCATGTACAGAGCATCAGATTGGAGAAGAGCAGTGTGGTTTCAGAAGTGGTAGGGGATGTGTGGATCAGGTGTTTGCTTTGAAGAATGTACGTGAGAAATACTTAGAAAAGCAAATGGATTTGTATGTAGCATTTATGGATCTGGAGAAGGCATATGATAGAGATGATAAAGATGCTCTTTGGAAGGTATTAAGAATATATGGTGTGGGAGGCAAGTTGTTAGAAGCAGTGAAAAGTTTTTATCGAGGATGTAAGGCATGTGTACGAGCAGGAAGATAGGAAAGTGAATGGTTCTCAGTGAATGTCGGTTTGCAGCAGGGGTGCGTGATGTCTCCATGGTTGTTTAATTTGTTTATGGATGGGGTTGTTAGGGAGGTGAATGCAAGAGTTTTGGAGAGAGGGGCAAGTATGCAGTCTGTTGTGGATGAGAGAGCTTGGGAAGTGAGTCAGTTGTTGTTTGCTGATGATACAGTGCTGGTGGCTGATTCAGGTGAGAAACTCCAAAAGTTAGTGACTGAGTTCAGTAAAGTGTGTGAAAAAAGAAGGCTGAGAGTAAATGTGAATAAGAGCAAGGTTATGAGGTTCAGTAGGATTAAGGGACAAGTAAATTGGGAGATAAGTTTGAATGGAGAAAAACTGGAGGAAGTGAAGTGTTTTAGATATCTGGGAGTGGATTTGGCAACGGATGGAACCATGGAAGCGGAAGCGAGTAACAGGGAGCGTTGAAGAATGTGTGGAAGTCGAGAACGTTATTTCGGAGAGCAAAAATGGGTATGTTTGAAGGAATAGTGGTTCCAACAATGTTATATGGTTGCGAGGCATGGGCTATAGATAGGGTTGTGCAGAGGAAGGTGGATGTATTGGAAATGAGATGTTTGAGAACAATAGTGGTATTAGATGGCTTGATCGAGTAAGTAATGAAAGAGTAAGAGAGATGTGTGGTAATAAAAAGAGTGGTTGAGAGAGCAGAAGAGGGTGTACTGAAATGGTTTGGTCACATGGAGGGAATGAGTAAAAGAGTGACAAATAGGATATATGTGTCAGAGGTTTCCCTTTTTAGAAAGTTAAAGTACAAGGAGGGGAGAGTTTCTACTCCCTGCTCCTGTCACCTTTAGTCGCCTTCTACGACACGTGGGAAATGTGTGGCAAGTATTCTTTCTCCCATATCCCCAGCTCCTTTTCCACATCCAGGCCCCTCAAAACTTTCCATGGTTTACCCCAGACGCTTCACATGCCCTAGTTCAATCCATTGACAGCACGTCCACCCATGTATATTACATCATTCCAATTCCCTCTATTCCTTGCAAGCCTGTCACCCTCCTGTATGTTCAGGCCCTGATCACTCAAAATCTTTTCCACTCCATCCTTCCACCTCCAATTTGGTCTCCCACTTCTACTTCTTCCCTCCACCTCAGACACGTATATCCTCTTTGTCAATCTTTCCTCGCTCATTCTCTCTATGTGTCCAAACCATTTCAGTACATCCTCTTCTGCGCTCTCAACCACACTCTTTTTATTACCACACATCCCTCTTACCCTTTCATTACTTACTCGATCAAACCACTTCACACCACATACTGTCCTCAAACATTTCATTTGCAACACATCCAACCTCCTTCGCACAACCCTACCTATAGCTCATGCCTCACAACCATATAACATTGTTGGAACCACTATTCCTTCAAACATAACCATTTTTGCTCTCTGAGATAACATTCTCTCCTTCTACACATTCTTCAATGCTCCCAGAACCTTTGCCCCCTCCCACAACCTGTGACTCACTTTCGCTTCCATGGTTCCATCAGCTGCTAAGTCCACTCCCAGATATCTAAAACACCTCACTTCCTCCAATTTTTCTCGCTTTAAAGTTACATCCCAATCAACTTGTCCCTTAACCCTACTGAACCTAATAACTTTGCTCTTATTCACATTTACTCTCAACTTTCTCCTTTCACACACTTTTCCAAACTCAGTCACCAACCTCTGCAATTTGTCACTCAAATCAGCCACCAGAGTTGTATCATTGACAAACAACAACTGAATCACTTCCTAGGCCCTCTCATCCCCAACAGACTTCATACTCACCCCTCTCTCGAAAACTAGCATTTACCTCTCTAACCACCCCATCCATAAACAAATTAAACAACCATGGGGACATCACACACTCCTGCCGTAGACTGATCTTCACTGGGAACCAATCACTCTCCTCTCTTCCTTATCGTACACATGCTTTACATCCTTGCTAAAAACTTTTCACTACTTCTAGCACCTTACCTTTAATTCATCAAATAGTCTTTTTTTCAGGGTAAAATCTCAAACTCTTTACTCAGCCTAAAATTATTTCACCACAATTACTAATCTAATTCATCCACAAACGCTTATCTCTCCTATTCAAATAAATAAGTATTACACATACCTGATCAGGCCTTGTAGGGTATGCAAATGAAACATTTCTGAATTCAATGTTTCCCATCAGAGAGTGGTACGGAATTATCTTCCCATTTCTTAATGGTATTGTTGGCTCCAACTTCATGAACTGAAATAATGAACAGAAATTGTTTGGATCAGTAAACATCAAATACATGCAAGACTTTTTTTTTCACAATAGCCTGCCATTTCTGCCTGAGCAAGGTAGCACCAGGAAGAGATAAACACACCCTTACTTTCTTGCAACTTCTCTCCAGCTATTGTGCACAGTCTACCGAGAACAAAGCCCACCACCTACAGCTAAATCCCACAAACCACTGCACAGCTCCAATACATAACATATACATACAGTCAGCATTACGAAACATCAAACATGTGCAGGCTATAGCATACCTCTAAGAAACTGGGAGTCCTGTTTAGAAGCCAAATTTTTTCCTGAGCGGTTATTCCATTTATTTTGATGACTATTTCTGTACGCCACAAAGCTCTGGAACTCTCTAGCTTCTTTTGTCTTTCCTAAAAACTATAACCTGGCAGGTTTTTCACTTCCTCTAACATTCATAAATACTTTGCCTTATTTCTTCTCTTTCAGTAACCCCTCTAAATATCAAATAAGGCCCAGCCTTGAAAAGGACTTCTGTCCATTGATGGAGCCTCCAACATAAAAAAGAAAATAAAAATCATACTTGTTTGTTGCTTTTGCCTATGTGAGAAAGCACTAAGAACAGAGAAGAAAAGATATTGATGCCATCATAAATGAGAAACTAGCTTTCAGAGAGCATATTGAGAAGACAGCACTATTAAGTAATGAGTGGTATGATTCTGAAAACTCTCTATGAGAGAGAAACCTCCTGATGTAAATGTTTAACTATAAGAATCAAAACTGAATACTGCTATATTACAAGGTTACAAACAAAACAATTAGAAAGAAACAGAAAAGAATTCTGATGCAGTTCACAAATAGGAGTGGATGAGACTGCAGTTGAGTTTTTTGTGAAAGAGGTGACTCTGTTATGGTTGGTCAGTGATTGACAGCGTACACTTACAGTGCCCTCGTATAAAGGTACAGGGAACAAAACTCAAGTATTCAAATTACAGTGGTATAAGCCAATGAGGATACTTGGTATGGGAAAAAGCGACTGAGAGGGTGAAGACTTGCACCCAGCAGCTAAGAGGGAAGAAGTAATGATTTTCATAACCTTATATCTGTTGATCACAACAATTCTCTTTAGTAATATGTTTATAGCTAGTTCAGAAAGACTAATAAAAACAACTAATATCAAAAGTATGAAGCATATCTCAAAAACGACCCAGTCAATGTCATTCACAGACAACTTCCCAACCTCATATCATGCTATATTTACACTTTAATCTTGTCCAATCCAATGAATTCCCGAGTCTATAAGACATCACTGCTCTTTTTGTAAGAACTGACATAAAAGGTTATGGAAATTTGCAAAACATTAAAATCACTGAAAGAGAAAATCTACACAATGTTACAAAAGAAGGGACAAATGCATGCAGTAACGTGGAAATTCATTTAACTATATATTAAATGTTTACCTAAATAGATTCAGGGACTACAAAAACAAGCAAATACTTTCTGGTAAGAAATAATCTGAATATCTCACCTCAAATACTCGTGCACCTGCACTGATTCCTCGCACATATGAACCAAAAAGAATGCTAAGCTGAGCTAGAGATCGCTGTATGGTCTGGGCAGCTACCAAAAATGCCATAAGATCTCCTGGTTTCAGCTGACTTGCAACAATAAGCTTGCCCCCAACATATAAAGTTCCCATTACAATGCCATTTAGGAAGAGATTTGAGCCAGCCTGTAAGAAATTTATGAAAAGTATCAGAAAGACAGAAGTTCATTCATGCACATTTACAACTCCATTGTATTCTAATTTTGTATGAATTAGTTTACGTGAATAACAATAGCAAAGAAAAAGATTCTCTTTTAACCTAACTGCCTCTCACAACCTAGTGAGGTAGCAGCTGGGGTGGAAAAAAGTCACATTTGCACACATCTATTCCTTATAAAATGTTTTAAAATGTATATTAGTGATTAAAAAATCACCAAGGAAAAATATGATATTTGTACTGAAATCCAAGGCTGTTCATAATTACAAATACAGTGGTATAATTCTAATAATAAATAACCTGAAAAGAAATTATTCTAAAATCTATTCTAACATGAAGAATATGCAACATCAGTGCAAAGTATCATATTCACATTGGTACATAAATGGTTCAATGAGGGAAACTATACTGAAAAATAAAAGATTAACAATCCATACCATAAAGTTTCATTCATTTAGTGATGGCTTCTTTTGGTCTCAGAAAATTATGCAAATCTAAGGAAATGCAATGAAATAAACAATTTTACTGAACCTCTTCTCTCCTTTCATTAGTAAAATTCAAGGGTTCTATCAGTATTAGCAATGATTCTGATACAAAAAAATTATCACTCCTTTCATTAGTAAAATTCAAGGGTTCTATCAGTATTAGCAATGATTCTGATACAAAAAAATTATCAAAGAAACTTAAATCATGAACAGATGTAAACACCTGCAAAATAATGTAATTGTAGATCAAAATAAAGTTTTAATGTAGGGCTATGATTCACGCACATATGATAACCCTAAAAAATATTTACAACTAATATTTAGTCTTACCAATATTAGCAATATACTATATTTTTCTATGCCTAACTACCTCTTCCATCTTCATGAGGTATTGTCAGGAACCAACAAATGACAGCACTTCCCTACTCTAAAGTTGTTGTGTATAATGATCTGATACTAGTACCTACTGTCCAAAAACAGATCCCACAGGCCACTCCATGGTTTACTTTCACACATCAAATACCATGTTCAGGCCACTTACAGTAAGTTCCCCTCTATATACCACACTGATCCAAATCATTCACGCCCCCTAATTCTTTACACCCCAGTATCCCTAGAGGCTCATTCACTCCATCCTTTCATCTCTTTCTTGGTTCCCCTTCCCATGTTCAACTTACTTCTAACATGTAGCTCCTTTACTCATCCTTTCCCTATGTCTGAACCATTTTAGCACAACTTAGTAAGATCTCTCAAGTTGGCTGCTCTTCCTATCACACCTTTTTCTTAGTCAGTTTGTACATGATCAACCTGTCTCACACCACATATTGTCCTCAAACATTTCATCCCTAACAATTCCATTTTCTTCTTCCCTTTTGCATTCAAGGCCTAAAACTTACATCCACAAAACACTGTTGGATTAACTGACTTCAAACATGCCCATTTCTGCCCTGACAGGCAACGAAATCTCCTTCCACATGATCTTTTATGCACCTGGGATCTTAGAACCCTTTTTCACTCTATGTCTCACTTTAGCCCCTATTGTTCCATTTACTGCCATATACACAAAAAGGTGTCTAAAGCACCAGCCTTTGGAGTTTCTTTCTGGTCTTTCATTTGAGTCATTTCACCTGCAAACATCATATGATTCATCTCCTATGCTCCTCTCCCAACCCAGTGTACTGTAGACCCATTCCTGGTTCTAAGACCGCATTAATAAACATATCAAACAACCATGGTGACAACACACACCCTTGATACAGACCCTCCTTCACTGGGAACTACTCACCCTCCTACCCTCCCACTCACCCACATCTAACTTTCCTGGCAAAAACTCCAAACTCTGTTAAGTACATTTTCACTTACACAACATAAATGTAGCATCTTCCATATTGCAACTCTGTTTACCATATCACATGCTTTCTCTAGATCCATAAGTGCCATATACAAGTCACTCTCTTTCTCCAAGTATTTCTTTCACACATACTTCAGAGCAACTACCTAGCCCACACACCCTCCATCTTTCCAGGAACTAATTGACTCCTTCCCAGACAGATGCTTTGTGCATGATACACTCTCTCAATCAGAACCAAGCAGGTATAGCCAACAAATTACCAGACTACCATATCACCATAATCAAACATTAATTTTACACAAAATTCAAGATTACATAATATCTCAACACCTTAAAACATCTTATGCAATACAAACCTGGAAGATTCCAATACCAAAACCTAGGGCTTCATTCAACTGCCTTGATCTATCTACTTCTCTAGCAAATATCTTTTGCTCTGCCTCCTCCATAGCAAATGCTCGAACAGTTCGCATGTTGCCTAAGCATTCATCAGCAACTCCTGTTGCTCTAGCAACCTGCCAAATAAAAACTTTAAGAGAATGACATTCCAATACATCACATGCAACATGCTAATGTTACAAGAAAGGAAGTAAAATGGGAATGAAAAAGAAAGTAACATGTGAAAGACTAGTATAAAATAGAATTAGTTACCCATTAGCTCATTATACCAAAGGTTTAGATGTAACTAAGGTGATATGAAAAGTGTAAGAACCATGCAGCTAATACTCTCCTGCATTATGCAAGAAAAATGCCAGAACAGCTAAATCAACATAACCTAAAAAATGAGAAAGTCTTAATTCCAATCCAAGATGGCCCCAAAATATGACAAAAAAAATTTCTAATTTAGAATTCATGATGATAAAAGATATACATATATTTTCTATCTAATTTTGCCACTGACACCTGATATGGATCTCTATGATGATATTCCTAGAACTGGATTTTTCAGCTCTGCAAAGTTCTACACCCTTTTTCCTTGCATTAAGAGATTCTCTTTCCTAGGAACAGGTGGGTTAAAATACTTCTCAAGTACTCCCTGCATGTCATAGGTGACTAAAAGGGATGGGAGCATGGACTGGATACTCTCTCTTCCTGTTTTACTTTTCCAAAAGAAGGAACAGAGAGAGGGGTCAAGTGAGAATTTTTCATTCTTAAGGCTCAGTCATCTGTTCTTGATGCTACTTTGCTAATACAGGAAATGGTTTTGTCGAGTAAGTAATGAAAGGGTAAGAGAGATGTGTGGTAATAAAAAGAGTGTAGTTGAGAGAGCAGAAGACGGTGTGTTGAAATGGTTTGGTCACATGGAGAGAATGAGGGAGGAAAGATTGACAAAGAGGATATATGTGTCAGGGGTGGAGGGAAGAAGTGGGAGACCAAATTGGAGGTGGAAGGATGGAGTGAAAAAGATTTTGAGAGATCAGGGCCTGAACATACTGGAGAGTGAAAGGTGTGCAAGGAATAGAGTGAATTGGAACAATGTGGTATACCGGGGTCGACATGCTGTCAATGGACTGAACAAGGGCATGTGAAGCATCTGGGGTAAACCATGGACACGTATCTGGGGCATGGATGTGGAAAGATAGCTGTGGTTTAGGTGTATTACACATGACAGCTAAAGACTGAGTGCAAATGAATATGGCCTTTTTTGTCTTTTCATGCCACTACCTCGCTAGAGGGGGATGCTATTTCTTGTATGACGGGTTGAAAATGGGAATAGATGAAGGCAGCAAGTATGAATATGCACATGTGTATATATGTATATGTCTGTGTATGTATATGTGCGTGTATGGGCGTTTATGTATATACATGTGTATGTGAGTGAGTTGGGCCATTCCTCGTCTGTTTCCTTGTGCTACCTCGCTGATGCAGGAGAGAGTGATTAAGTATAATATGAATAAAATATATATACAAACATATTCATGTTTGAAGGAATAGTGGTTCGAACAATGTTATATGGTTGCGAGGCATGGGCTATAGATAGGGTTGTGCGGAAGAGGGTGGATGTGTTGGAAATGAGATGTTTGAGGACAATATGTGGTGTGAGGTGGTTTGATCAAGTAAGTAATGAAAGGGTGAGAGAGATGTGTGGTAATAAAAAGAGTGGCTGAGAGAGCAGAAGAGGGTGTTTTGAAATGGTTTGGTCACATGGAGAGAATGAGTGAGGAAAGATTGACAAAGAGGATATATGTGTCAGAGGTGGAGGGAACAAGGAGAAGTGGGAGACCAAACTGGAGGTGGAAGGATGGAGTGAAAAAGATTTTGAGCGATCGGGGCCTGAACATGCAGGAGGGTGAAAGGCCTGCAAGGGATAGAGTGAATTGGAACGATGTGGTATACTGGGGTCAACGTGATGTCAATGGATTGAACCAGGGCATGTAAAGCATCTGGGGTAAACCATGGAAAGTTTTGCAGGGCCTGGATGTGGAAAGGGAGCTGTTGTTTCAGTGCATTACACATGACAGCTAGAGACTGAGTGTGAACAAATGTGGGCTTTGTTGTCTTTTCCTAGTGCTACATATTCATTTATTCATTATACTTAATCGCCGTCTCCCACATTAGCAAGGGAGTGCAAGGAAACAGACTAGGAATGGCCCAACCCACCCACATACACATGTATATACATAAACGCCCATGCATGCACATATATATACATATACATTTCAACGTATACATACATATACATAAACAGACATATACATATATACCATGTACATATTCATACTTGCTGCCTTCATCCATTCCTGTTGCCACCCCTTCACACATATTTCATCCCTAGGGATATGGGATAAAGAATTCTATTTCCTGTGTGGCATGGTGGCGACGGAAATGGATGAAGGCAACAAGAATGAATATGTACATCTGTATATATGCATATGTCAGTGTATGTATATATATTTATAAGTTGAAATGTATATGTACGTATATGTGTATGTATATATGTGTGTATATGAGTGGTTGGGCCATTCTTCATCGGTTCCCTTGCACTACCTCGCTGACATGGGAAACAGCAACCAAGTATAATAAATAAATAAAAATATATATATATATATATATATATATATATATATATATATATATATATATATGGGTAAAGATAGGGTAGAAAAGTACTTCCCACGTATTCCCAGCACGTCACAGAAAGCAACTAAACAGGGCAGGAGTGGGGGACTGGAAACCCTCCCCTCCTTGAATTTCAATTTCTAAAAAGGGAAACAGAAGGAGTCAAGCAGGGAGTGCTCATCCCCCTCAAAAGCTCAGATATATATATGGTCCTTTAGATATTATCTAGCAGTTTTTGTATGAGATACCAGTTTTCTGACAGTGTAAAGTAGAGGAAAATGTTCTGTATTGGCCAAAAGTAAGGAATCTGATACTTTCATTAAAACAAAATCTAACAATGTAGTGGAAAACTGGAACCTCAGTTCTTCAGAAACTACTCCAGTCACTTCAAAATCTGATATCACCAGTGTGACTCGAAATCCTCCACAATAATAATCCTTCGAACATTAATGGATAATGATATGATGAATCCCTACCTCTGTCGTATTGCAGGATTTGTATGATTATGCAAAGAAAAGTAATGTATGTTCTTTTACGAAAGGTAGATAAATGTCAATGTGAAACAAGGCTTAGACTGATGAAACATTGTCAGCCCTTTGTTGAAATACAGAGAGAATTATGAAACGAAAAAAGAAAAGGCAAGATAAAGTATATATGAATTTTTGAGAAAGTGAAAAATCATAAACTTTGAAAGATGAGTCACATGAAAAGATCTCTGGTTCTGAACAAAAGACCTTCATGTTATTAGTTAGAAAATGTGCATATATCACTTAGAAGCATGATTGGCAAACAAATAATAAAGTAATAAAAAACAGAGCACCTTAATTTTCAAAAAACATACAGAATTACTGACCTGATGTTGTGCTTCCCGTGACAAAGCACGAAGGAGAGAACCAAGAGCAGTACCAGTTCCAATAATGAGAGGTATTATTACTGCAGTCAACCCTGCCATCTGAGGTGAGATCATGTAGAGGGTAACCCCACAGCCCATAATCTGATGACAAAGCACATCAATAGTAACAACTAAACACTCATTACAAAATTGTTTTAGACTATATTCTGAATGAGACACATCTACAAAGATTAAATGATACATCTGTTTAGCTAGAAGCAATGAGTGGTGTGCCACAGGGGTCAGTCCTAGGCCCAATTCTTTTCATAATATACTTTAATGACTTAGAACTCGGTCTCATATCTCAAATCTCCAAGTATGCTGATAATACTAAACTAGGAGAAAGAGCAGTAAACAGGTGGGACTGCAAAATGATTCAAAGAAATCTTAACTTACTAGCAGAGTGGTCAGACAGATGGCAAGTGAAGTTTAATGTAGACAGGTGTAAAGTTATGCACTATGGAGACATGAATATGTATTACAACTACAAACCATTTCGTAACTCTTAAACAAAAGTAAATGAAGAAAAGGACCTTGGAGATGTTATTAGCAAAAATCTGAAGTACACTAAACAGTGTTAAACAGGAAAACATGAAGTAAAAAAGGACCAAATGTTAGGTTTCATGGCAAGGAACATAGATTATAAAACACCAGAAAAAACTCTCACACTTTATAAGTTTCTAATAAGACCACATCTTGAATATGTAGTCTAGTTTTGGTTCCCAAACTATAAAAAAGATGAGGAAAAATTAAGTACAAAGACGCACAACAAAACTAACCCTATCCCTTAGAAATCTGGCATGTGAAGGAAGGCTAAAACGATTGGATCTCTTTTCCCTTAAAAAAAAATAGACCGTGGTGACTTAATCTAAGTGTTCAAAATTCTGAACAAGTTCGATAAATAAATCACGAACATCTTTTTAAAATACAAGAAAATACAGTTACCATGAAAAATGGAATAAAACTCAAAGTTTAAAAATGTAGTCTGGATGCACGAAAAGTTTCTTTTCCTATAGGTGTATTAAGCACTGGAATAAGTTACCATCAGACATAGTGAATGCTAGACATGGGAAATATCTTCTTTTCCTATCGGTGTGTTGAGCACTGGAATACTATGAGAAAAACACCATAAATAAACTGCATGAATGACAGCAGTAACAGGGACACTAGAAGGCTAATGTGCAGCAGCAGGGAGTCAGTGATACCTTAAAAAACTGCTGAGCAGAATTACATTTTCTTGTCAAGTTAATTTCTTCTTTATTTTTTTTACCAGACAACCCAGTTGAGGGCCAATTATGCTTCCTGTTGTCTGTCTTTCTCATGTAAACAAGTATATCAATAATGATAAATTCTTGAAAGTTACTTTAGAAAATAATTGGAGCACATTTTAAAGAGGGACATACACACGTATACATATGTGAGTACAAAAGATGGTCAACAGGCATTATCAGATTGACAGGCATGTAAAAGAGAGACTTTCAGATATGAAAATGCTGAGAGGGGCAGCTGGTGGGGTGTCTTGTGGAGGCAAGGATTAAGATATGTAGAGGTTCTCGGTAAAGAGAAACAATGTCAGGGAGAAGAGAATGGTGAGAGAAAGTAAGCTCAGACAGGAGATTTGTGTGAAGAAATATCAGCAAGATTGAGTGTAGAATGGCAAAAGGTGAGAGTACACAAAGCAAGGGGAGTGGGCGAGGAATGGGAGAGATTTTGGAAAGCAGTGATGGCATGAGCAAGAGAAGAATGTGACATGCAAAAGGTGGGAAGTGGACAGCTTAGAAAGGGTAGTGAATGGTGGAATGAGGAAGTAAAGTCACTAGTGAGAGAAAAAAGAGAGGTGTTTGGGTGGTACTTAATGGAAAGGAGTGCAAATGATAGGGAGATGTATATGAGAACGTGACAGGAGGTCAAGAGGAATGTGCAGGGCTTAAAAAGAGGGCAAATGAAAGTTGAGGTGATAGAGTATCACTAAACTTTAGGGAGAATAAAAAGTTGTCTTGGAAGGAGGTAAATAATGCGCGAAAGACAAGAGAGCAAATGGGAACATCAGTGCACGGGATAAAAGGGAAGTGATAAAAGGTAGTGAGTAGAGTAAAAAAAAAAAAAAATGGAGTGAGTATTTTGAAGGATTGTTAAATGTGTCTGATAATTGAGTGGGAGATGTAGGGTGTTTTGGTTGAAGTGGTATGCGAAGAGTCATGGAAAGTGGTTAGGTGAAGGGAGAAGAGGTGGTGAAAGCCTTGTGAAAAATGAAATGTGGCAAGATAGCTGGAATAAATGGTACTGCTGTTGAGTTTATTCAGGAAGTGGGTAATTGTGTTGTTGACTGGTTGTCAAGGATATTCACTGTAAGTATGGATCATGATGGGGTGCTTGAGAACTAGCAGCATGCATGTATTGTGCCACTGTATAAAGACAAAGGGGATAAACATGAGTGTTCAAATAACAGAGATATAAGTTGGTTGAATATACTTGGTAAGCTGTATGGGAAGGTACTGATTGAGAAGGGGAAGTCATGTACAAAGTATCAGATTGACGAGTAGTGTGGTTTCAGAAGTGGCAGAGGATGTGTTGATCAGGAGTTTGCTTAAAAGAATGTGCGTAAAAAATACTTAGAAAAACAGATGGGTTTGCATGTAGCATTGATGGATCTGGAGAAGGCATAAGATAGGGTTGATAGAGGTGCTTCATGGAAGGTCTTAAGAATATATGTTGTGGAAGGTAAACTCCTAGAAGCAGTGACAAGTTTTTATCAAGGGTGTCAGGCATGTGTATGAGTAGGAAGAGAGGAGAGTGAATGGTTCCAAGTGAAGGATGGTCTGTAGCAAGGATGTGTGAACAAATCTGGCCTTTTTTGCCTATTTTCCTGGCGCTACCTCACTGAAGCATGGGGTAGTGATGCTGTTTCCTGTGAGGCCAGGGTAGTGCTAGGAATGGATGAAGGCAAGCAAGTATGAATATGTGCATGTGTATATATGTATGTGTCTGTGTACGTTCATGTAAATGTATGCATATATGTAATTTAATATGAATATGTATGTATACGTGTGTACATTAAGGGATGGGACGTTCTTTGTCTGTTTCCTGGTGTTACCTCGCTAACGCAGTAAATGACAATCAAGTATAATGAATAAATAAATAAACATTAATTCATATTCTACATTGCTATAAAAAGCCCTGGTTCAGTACTGTACTTCTATTTCACATCATCACAAACCATTCCTCTTGCATTTTCATCCACCAGAAGTACCCCGAATCAAGTCTGTCACTTCACATGTCCATCATCCTAGTAACCTAACAGCTTCAACGATATTACTATATATCTTAAGGACCAACCTATTACTTACCATGCATTACAGAATACCATGTCTTCTTAACACACTTATCCAAATACCCTTCTAATGATTTCTCTACACCACATATTTTCTTGTCACATCATTCTGTACCTTATCTTCCTAATTATCATTGTTCATAATCCACTTCTACTGCTCATATTTAGTTCAACATATCCTAACAAACATAAATACTCGTTTATAATCCATGAAACAGAATTAGTTTAAGTACTCCTTCCAGAAAGCTTCATGTATACTATGCACAAAAGTTAACTGATGTTCAACAGCAACAGTACTTTCCACTCTAGACCCTCTCTCTTATTCCCAATATGCCACAGGAAAACATACGACAACCTTGATTGTGGCATAATGAACCATCTAAAAGAGGCACAGAAACCACTACAAGAACTTGATAAAACAAAAAAAGGTATCATCAGTTGACATCTGTCCCCAAACTGATACTCATCTAAGGTTCAATATAGCTGCTGTTTTCATTTTACAACAATGACCCTCTTCTCGTCCCTAACTTTAGTATAACTCCCAATGTCTGGGGTCCATACATGTACAAGGAAAAGTTGGGAGGGCTCAGTCCTAAGTCATGCTACTAACAAGCCATTAACTGTTAAATTTCTTAATATTACCCAATGTATTTCATAAAATCAATTTCTATTATCTAGAGTAAATTGGTACACAAACTAACAGACTAATAGACATTGCTGTGTACAACATATGCCAACACTATATTTCATTAATTACACAATCTGAAATGTATACAACAAACACCCATTTGAAGTGGGAGGACAGAGACAAGAGGAAAAGTCAGTGTATCCCCAGGGAAAGAGAGTGTCAGAAGGTCCTAACCCTGATTTTCCTAGAGAATACTTAAAGCAAAAGTTTTCAAACTGTAGGGTGCATCCCCCTAGGAAGGCAAATACTGTTGGTGTGGGCAAAGGGGTGCAGAGTATGTAGTACTATATTCATATATATAAACTGGACCTTGAGTCTGTATATCTGTGTAACTTGTCTTACCTATTCATATACTTGTGTGTGTATGTTCTGGGTAACTGGGCATGACAGAAGTTTTACTATATCTATGTAACTTGTCTTATCTATATTCACGTGTTTGTGTGTGTGTTCTGGGTAAGGGGTCATAATGAAAGCTTTACTATGTATGGGGGGTGGAAGCAAACGAAGTTTGGAAACTAACATTGTAGAGCATCTCTAGTGCTCATGCAACAGACTGCAGTGGAGAGAAATCTAATACTGGTGTTTAATTTATTGCTTTATAAATATCTGAAACAAATAAATCAATAAATGAAATATTGCCAATGCAATCAAACTTTACCAACTGCATGCTGTACTGGTATCATCAATGTACCCATAACGCAGAGCTCATACATCAAACTGATATGAATTTCATTAGTTTGTGGGCAAAAAACCTGCTACTTCTTAGTGCATTTGAGTAATGAAAGCCCTTTTCTCTCCATCTTTTCTTTGCAACAATCTTGCTATCGATCTGTCCATATCTCTAACACCTGTTCCTTTCAGGAACTCCCTGAATGGGGTGACCATGGCAATAAAGTCTCCATAACTACTGAACTCCCACTGCTGCTTCTTAGCTTTCAGTGCCTCAACCTTAAAAGGCGACTGGCAGAGAGCCAGTCTAGCAGTGTCTGCTGAGGCTCCTAACTAATGTTCCTACTAACTACATCTACATTATGTTCCTACCTACTACCTCCACATTTCTACCTAATGTTTCTACCTAAGTCCTATCTACTACTTTTATCTATTGCTCCTACCATTATGCCGAAAGGCAGGGCTAGTACATAGCACTCACCACAGGAAAATCTAGTTATGAAGAATGATCTGTGTGAGTTAAGTGTTGTCAAGTGTTGTGTGTAACAGGGAGAGATATATTGTATGTTTGTGGACAGAATGCCTGGGTCAGAGGAGTGCAAAATGACAACCAATAAAGTGTTGGCTCACTATGCAGCTATCACTAACCCTCCTGATACCAAGGTGGGTAGTACTGGTAATATACCTCCCTGGTCGTTTCCTGCCTACCAACTTCTACCAACAATATTGTAGAGGTAGTAATCTAAATCTTAAGTACTACAGAGGTACTACTGCCATCATACATAAAAGCCAAATACATTCATAACTACAGGAGGTAAATTGGACTCACCTGAGTGGTGCTACGAAGCCCCTGGGATATACACATTTTGAAAGAACTTTTAAAGTCCTGCACATCAGCAGTTAATCTGAAAAAAGTTAAGAGAAAAGCAATTGTAACAATGCTGTTCTATTAGCTGTATCAAATAAAAAGTTGGTTAGATCAACTGGCTGCTCTGATGATGCTTAAAAAACAGCGCTGGAAGTAAATGTATGTATGAGCAAAATTCCTATTTTTGGAAGATGTATGCTTCTACAGGGGAATATCAGGTTGAATCTAAATATAAAATTATCAGTTGGTAATTAGTACAGTATTCAGATATGATGATCAGTAAAGACTTTAATGGGATAATTGAAGTTGAGAGTAGTTACTCTAGAGAGAAGAACTGGCAGTAAATAAAGGGTTTTGGTGACTGGAAAAGGCTAAAGGAAGGCTACAGTAGAGGTTAGCTCCCTAAAATTATTTGCTCTAGCATAAAGCCCAAACTGAGTGAACAAGAAGAGTTTCTTGACCCCTGCAAAGCAATTTCTCATGGAATAGGGTTTCAAAGTTTAGGGTGCACAAAGCAATGATTTGTTTGGTAGCCTTTAATGAAAATTAAAAGATCTTTGGGGGATTTTCTTTTCAAAGAGACTGTCAAGTATGTGCCAATCAAGGGTATCTCAGGTGAGAGAAAAAGTAAAAAAAAAAAAAAAAAGACATAGATATTAATTAGTGTCCTATAGATGTTTGTAGACTTGACCCTTAGAGACATAATGGTTATGGAAACCAGTAAAGACAAAAAGTTGAACAGAATTTCACAATTTGTCTGTTCGAGGGTGTAAACTTTGGGAAGCAGTAGCAATACTCATGTCTTTGGACCAAGCCTTCATGATGGAGACAAATGCAGATAGCCTACAAGAACATAGATCACAATAATACCTACAGAACAGAGAAAGCAGCAACACTAGTGTATGGAAAGAGATGGCTGAAGAGAGGTGATGCCAGAAGAGAGGTGATGCCAGAAGAGAGGTGATGCCAGAAGACAGGTTAACAGACATTTGGAGGAAGAGCCACCCCAGATGTGTGAGCAGTACTCCATACTAGGGTTGATAAACCCCATGTAAGGAAAACGAGAAAACAAGAAAAATAATTATGGCACCTGTACGAAAACCACAACTTTTGGGAAGCAGACTCTGTAATGTTGTTTATTTGGGGTTTCCAGGACAGAGTGGAAGATATGGTTGTGCCCAAAATGTTTATATATATTTACAAAACATTTTGAATATTCACTGTGTTTTCTTTTGGTCAATGGTCTCCATACCCTTATTCATGTGAAAACAGTTGTCTCAATTTAGCATAATTCATTAATGCATGAACTTTTATTTTTTTACCTATCTCATGCTATATCATGCCCCTATTGTCCTGACCGCACTGAAAAAGTTGTATCATCCAGTCAAACAAATACCATAAATACTATAAATGAGATGTTGATGAAAAAAATTATGGAGCCACTTTAGTAACCACAGCCATTCAAATAAAGTGTACCACAAACATTTAAGTCTTAGTATGATGCTTTAGCATTCAAAACCATGATGTACTGAATGATCTACATCATCCTACAACTTTCCTCTGCTCTGCTTGGAGACTGAGTCTTCCTCCAAAGTATCAAATACTACTTCTCACGATAACATGATACACAATCAACTGTTATTGTTATCTGAGCCCTATACCCTAACATACAAATAGCTGTTATTGTCATCTGAACCTTACAAAATCTCATTTGCTTATAGTCCACACTAGGATGAAGTCCCAGGTTAGGGTGCATGCCACATCCTTTCCCAAGGATTTTCTTCATGCAATTTACCCTTAAGTAAAATTCTGGATGGCAGAATTTTGGGAGGCATACAGCATGCAAGCATACCTCTCGAGTATGAGAACAACTGGGTCCTTCAAATATGAGAGAGTGACAATTTAGAAAATATGGTGTAATGGGCTTAGGGCATGGTGTAAACTATGCATGGCTATGATGAAGGATTAATGTAATTTCTTGCTTTCAGGATTAGATGTCAAAATTTTTATCTGTAAAGGTCCTCCATGGCATGGACTGCAGACATCCCAAATCTATGTCTTACCATACACTGATCATTTCTCTTAAAAACATACCCAGGGCTCTAACTGTACAAATCATGTGTTCGTAATTCTGATCAGTTATATAAAGGTTATGTTGTTATAATCAAGGTCATATGCTGATGTACCATAGGAAGAGACATATTCTTGAAATGATATGCATTCAGATATGAAAATATTTGTTAGTGATATACAATCAGCTAAACTTAAAATGTTGAGAAGAGATACAAATGGCAAAACAGTAAACCAGATAAGTCTGTACATGTATATCTAGGTCCATCATAATGAAACAAGGATGCTCTACTTGACTGATTTTTCACATTCACTCTAGGGTATTTTCAATGGCTAATCAAAACGTTCTCATAACCATTTGCAATTATTTCTATGCTGTACTCTTTCTTCCAATAACTGCACCCACAAAATTCATTTGAGCACTTATAACAAATCCCTTACTTCAATCGAGTAACTACAACTCTATACCTCTAACTACAACTCTATACCTTACTTCACTGCATTACAACACCCACAGTGACCTAAAAATACATACCCAAGCACTTAACATCTACTACCCTATCCACATTAAGCATACCCAGTTGGACAACTTTCTCTACACTACCCAAACTAACTACACCTCCCATGATTCCATTAAGTATCTGCTATACTATGCTAACCATAACTTCATTTCAGGCACAGCATTTCTCCCACATCACCCAAGATATGCAATCTCTTCTATATTGCAGCGCAATAATCAGACTCACCATTTGATAATGCTACATTTCACTTTAGATTAATAAATAGAACCAACTGGAACACTTTTAATATTCACCAACTTGACTCATGACAACTGTTTAAGTTTATATAAACCAGAACACTTATCATCTGTATTGAGTGATATACCACCAACATACATACCTATTAACCAGTTCTCCTGTTTTATGTTGATCATAAAAGGCAATGTCTTGTTCAAGGAGAGAGGTAAAGAGCTGCTGCCTGAGGTCATCAGCCAGACGTTCACCCATCCTTGTCAGAAAAGTTATGTATGAGAAGGTAAATATAGCCTGAAAAGAATTTCAGACATTAAGCTGAGATGACCAAAGCAATAATCATTTATAAAAAATTCAGTGATGAATGGATAGAACTATATATAAAAAGAATCCTCAACGTATATATGACATTTTCATTTAAAGACAATAACTGAGCATCAACTTAGCAAATTCAATATTCTTACTAGATTCTACTGTGCAAGTATATACTCTTCTTGCAGTACAATGCCATAGTACAATAAGGACAACATAAATAAGTAAAAGATTCTGGGTAACATTTCATATCTAAACAATTCTGACAAATTTGAAAATTTAATGCATGAAGCCCACAAAACCTAAATGTTACTGCAAATTAGAAGGTTAAATTCACTCTGAGTCTTTAGTACAAAAGCCTAACCAGCTGTGAGTAATACATAATACATAAATGATGATCAACTATCATATCAAAGACCCAAACTATGATAAACCTATTCCCAGTTAAGAATACTGTATCACTTTACGTGAAAAGATTACGTGAACAATGTTTATAAACAAACTTATGAAAAACTGCTTCTCTCTTGGATGGTGCCCTCATAGTTGAGAAAATTTCTAGATCCCCAGAGAAGAAAACACTTTGCCTTCTGGTGACATTATAGCCCTTTAGCTTTCCTAATTACCTATTAAGTGGTTGCAGCCTAACCCATGAAGGTTCACCTTCTACCAATCAGCAACACCCATGTACCCCTCGATAATGTCTAGTGATCTCAAAGTAGTCTCTGAAAGCTTTAAATGGGCATAACACATGTTATCTAGAGGTAAGCTTCCAAAATACAATCAAATACATGATGCTATTTAGAAGCAAGCTTCCAAAATAAAATCATAATATGGCATTTTGAAACTTAGCTGCTTCAGTCTTTGGAGTGATATTACCACAAAACACTTTTTTCCCAATTTCTTACTGTTTCATGTACATACATATACATTACATATACAGTAATTATTCAAACCACACCTAACCACACTAAAAAGGATATCTATTGATAAATGAGTGGAAAAGTAAGCCATAAGCAGAGATAGCCAATAAAGCAAACATCTTACATGTTCCAGGGATCTCAGAATTGTGACCAGGCTGTTCAGCGTCAGCCAGCAAAATGATGACATCATCACTGAGTAAGGGTTGCTAATAGACAAAGAATGAGCCTACAGTAAACTGGACTGCAACCACTTCTTTCTAATCATACTTTCGTCATCTTTTATCTTGAAATTTAAAATATCTATAATAAATTATATTTGCTCATCTACTACAATTCCTTTTGAACTCACTAGTCTTTGGAATTTGTTGATTCCTAACTATCAACTACCCAACAAAAATGCTGTTTCTGAAAAAAGTACTTTTATCACCTTACAGCATACCAGACTTGATGCTATATGGAAAAATGGGTTTCAGCATCCCTTGCAAAACAATTATGATCACATTCTTATAATTTTGTACTGTCTAACTTTTCTTAAACTTTGCATAGGTACTGATACACATACAACCCACTTACCTGAACAACATAATATTTTATCAGCTTAATGGAAGGAGCAGCAATTTCTTGCATAAAGTTTCTTTCACCGGTGGCTAGCTCTCTTGTGAAGCTTGCAACCACATCGACAACATTTCCCAGAAGAAGTGGCACTTGAACATTGGCCAATGCAACAATTAAAGCACTCTGAAATTTATAATTCATATACAGTCTGATACATCAAACAATATGGAAAATATTGTCCAGAAATTGCTTTCAAGTTCAGTTAAGATTTCATCACATTAAATGCTAATCTGATTTCTGAATGCAGCTTTTAGATATATGCAGGCTGGCGAGACATATTTGAAAAAAAAAATCAGCTGTGGACTTTAAAAACTTTTCTATCTCTGCAGAAACCAAAATATCGCTATCCTAATATATGCTAAGAGCCTGTCTGGCAAACTCAAGCTGGTTGACACATTAGGGTAAGGACACAAAGAAAGCACGGTACCCACTCATGGGTACCCGGCATCGACCCATATCAGGAATTAACCACACTACCAAGCATGGATGATCAGTAGAAGCGTGTTCAAGCTGGTTGGCACTGTTTACCCACACCGACAAGTTTACCAAAATGAACAGACCATTCTTGCACGCTCAACCCACATGGGTGGACATCAAGGTGAGGCAGTTTTGTCTGAGATGTGTTTCATTAATATCAAGATATCAAGATGGACATGGAGATTCTGATTACCTGCATGTTCCAGAGACCTGCAGCTGTCCTGTGTAAAGCACCAAAACCACAGATCCCTTTCCACATCCAGGCCCCACAAAACTTTCCATGGTTTACCCCAGATGCTTCACATGCCCTGGTTCAATCCATTGACAGCACGTTGACCCCGGTATACCACATCATTCCAATTCACTCTATTCCTTGCACGCCTTTCACCCTCCTGTATGTTCAGGCCCCAATCGCTCAAAAACTTTTTCACTCCATCCTTCCACCTCCAAATTGGTCTCCCACTTCTCCTCATTCCCTTAACCTTTGACATATATCCTTTCCTTTCCTCAAACACACTACCTATCTCTCCTTTTTTCTCATCTTTGTTACATCCACATACATTTAGACACCCCAATCTGAGCCTTCAAGGAGGACGAGCACTCCCTACATGACTCCTTCTTCCATTTCCCCTTTTAGAAAGTTAAAATACAAGGTGGGGAGGGTTTCTAGCCCGCCCACTCCTGTCCTCTTTAGTTACCTTCTACGAGACGTGGGGAATGCGTGGGAAGTATTCTTTCTCCCCAATCCCCAGGGATACATACATACATATATATATACTAAACATACCAGTACCGACAGAAAATCACACAAGTGAATAAAATCTTAGTTGGGTCATCTGCCTAAATTTCATGTAAAACAATGAAAAAATTTCATTTTAATTTTTGTAGTTAAATTCAAAAAGAAGAAAATAAATCCTATAGAAATACACACAATTTATCAAAATCTGAGTTGACCTTACTTCCACATGTTACTTGCTTATATACATGTTTCTTAGAGCTGATTCCAGATGCCATCATGCAAAGACGTGGGGCATGTATATTAACACCAGGGAAAACCTTCTGACTGTCAGAGGTAAAGGGAAAAATCTTTTGGCTGCCAAAAACTCGCTGAACACTGAGCTGATAGGCTCAAATAATTTACCTTGTATATCAAAGAAATTACACCTAATGGTCAAATTTATGAAAGCTAATACCAAACTCTACTACAGGAAGATGTCAACAATGATAATCATACAACAGAAGATAGTTTGTAATAAAAGTTGTGAAGAAAAATATGTCATAAGACTCAAAATTAATGGAAAGTTCCCTTACCCCCATTGCAGCTAGGAAGTAATGCAATTGGGGCTTCAGTAACTGCCAAAAAATAAGCCAATCAAAAGGTGGATCCTTAGAATTATCACTATGCTTAGTTCCATGTAATCTGTCACGAACTTCCCTTGACTGCTGGCTGGCTTCACAATCAACCTTTAAAGGAGTTGATAAAACCTGCAAAATACATACAATTAAACTTGTGAGCTTAAATATATAGTTATTTATTCAATATACCTAATCACTGCTTCCTGCATCAGTGAGGTAGCGCCAAGAAACAGATGAAGAATGGACCATCCACTCATATACACATATATATATTCATTTTATTTATTCATTCATCTATTATACGTTGTCAGTGTCTCCCACGTTAATGTGGTAGTGCAAGGAAACAGACAAAAGAATGGCCCAACCCACCCACATACACATGTATATACATAAATGCCCATATACCCACATATACATACCTATACATTTCAATGTATGCATGTATATACATACACAGACATATATATGTATACATATGCACATATTCATACATGCTGTCTTCATCCATTCCTGCCACCACCCTGCCACACATGAAATTAACAATACCGTGTCAAAATGCAAACAAGAGGAACACACTCATAAACATCTATGCCTCATTTACAGCTTCTCTCGTTCTAAAGTACCCAAAGTTTTTATCATATACATCATAATTCCATTTACCTCTTGGTTCTTATACCATATCAAAGGTAAATTCCATGCCTGTACACAGTAAAACCTGAATAAAATACAACATAAAATCCTTCTTAACCTTGAACACCACTTGATTCTTATAAAAAAAAATTTCACTGTCATAAACTACAATAAATTGACCTTAGGTCTCACCTGACTAAATAATCCAGTCTTACCTTCACCCCCAAGAGGAGACCACCACCTACAGCTACTTTGACGATTAAATTGAAAGAGTAGCCATTATGGGCAGGAGCACCTTGACTTCTTGCATGGATCGGATGAAAAACAGTCTGAAATACATGAAGCATTCACTTAACTTAAAACATACTATAAGCTAAACAGAACAACAATATACCAAAAATTATTTCAAGAGTGATAAGACTGATACTTGAAATATGGCATCTTTCCTGAAAAAAAAAAAGCTTATCTATGTTCAAGTCCTATTTACCTTATTCATAAAAGATCTAAAGTTCCCTGTTTTCTGAAAGACTAAAGAAGGCTGAAGCCCAGCATCTGAAAGTTTGGTGTATGGCAGTCTGAAAAATGTTGCAAAATGTTAATAACCAATATTTCCATATTCATTTGTTATTCTTAAAATATTTTTCTTTGATGTAAGCAAGTCAAAGACAAATCAACTAAGTCACTTAACTACTGTATTTCCATTTACATGCTGAGTCAAATTACATACCACCAGCAAATTCAACAAAACAAATACTGACTCTTTAAAGCTGTTAAACAACCTAATAAGTGAAAAGCAAACAGCAAACTGGCATTCTTCACTTTATAATGTGACATACAAAACACTCAGCAACCAACTCAGGTGAATGATAAAGAAAATCCACCCCTGCCAAGCCATCCAAGCCACAACACATGAAGCACTTCTGACCTAAACCATAAAAAAAGCCCTTTTCCAAAAAAATAAATAAATGTACTCATGAAACACTAACATGTACACAATCCACTTCCTCTATATCCTTCCCATTCAAACTTTCACTTCGACCACGTCTCATGCCTCTGTTGCATCTTATTACCTTACTTGTGACAATCTACTCTCAATTTTCTTTCACGCATTCTCCTTGACATCATCATCAGTTCTAAAGTTTTGTCCCTGAAGTTTACCACTAACACTGTGTCATCTGCAACAGTAACTCTTTCACCTTTCATGCTTTCCCACCCAAGCATCCTGGAGATATGACCATTGCTCTAAGACCCTTATGTGTGCCTTCCTCACCATTGCTTCTAAAAACATTAAAAAACCTGAGTGACATCATAAATCCTTGATGTACCGTCACTTTCACTGGGAGCCAAAAACCTTCCTCCCTTCCTATAGACATGCATGCCTTACTCTCCCAGCAAAACTCATCACAAATTCAGCAATTTTCCATTTACTTCATGTATTTCTAACATCTATGAAACTATGCTGGCCCTTAAATGTGCTTTTTTTCAGATTCATAAATTTCACATACAATTCAGATTAAAATCAGTTCCTTTCATCAAAATCATCTACGTAATCTTCAAAGACTAAAACTGCTCTGTACTTTCCCTTTTATCTATGTCCATCTCCAATACTTTCCTGTAAGTAGAATCTAAATATAAATTTCAAAATCTAATGAAATTATTAGTAATAATTAACTTACTGGCTTGATAAAATCACAAATTACTTACCTCTGCCTCATCCCTGATGGGATTCGAGTCGCCCTTAACACACATCTCCACAAACCCATCTCAGCGTTTTGTACCGTTCAGACTTTTATCATCACCTGAGCCACTAAGATGTCACTCATCTGTTAAGAGAAAACAAGGAAAAAGTGAAACCGTCTGAATTTGGCAACAAAATGCAAACTCATTATATATCTTTTACAGTTTAAATGATTCAAGAAAACAATCACAATGGTACAGGCAGTGAAAATTCTGGTGTGAATGTCTACAGTAAATGTCTACAGTCTACAGGAAGCTACAACAGCACTGTTAAAATGGGGAAAAATCAAACATGAACACAACCATTAACCATCAAAACTGTGACTTTTAAACTGAGAATTTTTTAAGGGCAATACGAATATTGGAAAGCGCCTAAAATATATATATATATATTCTGGATGACAAACAATTGCACCTGAGGATTCAAATTTATTCATTAAGACCACAGAGCTGAAAAACTTAATTGAAAGTGAAAACCTGCGTGTCTACAAGTGTTCTATTAAGATTTTCTTTATAAAAAAAAGGGAAAATAAATCATAACACTTGGGTGCTAGCTAGAGGGCTTCTTATGTGGTTATGTTCCCCAATGTATACTTCCTCATTTAGATGCAACCAATACAGAAGGTAGACAAATGTCTCTGGTAGATGTTGCTATTAATGACGAAAATGATGACAAAAATCCTCAGCGTTTGACGTGAAATTACTTGAGATTTTCCCAATGATCCAGTTTATTCATGAAAGCCTTTCACTTTATCTTTCCTACACGTTTTTCCTGATCTTCATCCCTCCTATAATTCTCTGGCACGAAAAGGAAAAACTCCAAATCAACTTTTCTCAACTTAAGTCCCTTCTACAGAGTATTAGGAGCACACAGTGACATGCACGTCCATCACAAATCATCCCTCAGTTTTGTAGGAACCTTAATACTGGAGGTACTCGCACACACTCTGCTTGACAGATGACCAGATACATTCCACTGCCGACAATTTTTTTTTCCTTTTCGGATTCTATAAAGCTTTATTCGGTTTGGTATTCTTATTGTATACCCCCCCCCCCAACATGAATTACAACATTGTGATATGCAGTCGATAAAGTGATTTTCTACAAGCCACCGGCTAGGGGGTATACTCAACCCCCAAAGTAGGTCAGGTTAGGTAAGGTTGACTAGACTGGGACGTTTTCCACAACTTGTCCAAAAATCGTAATCAATTAATCTATCTTCGGCTCGTAAGACCATAAATAAGCCAAATGATGCTAAATGAAAACGAGAGAACTTGCCTGTAGTGTAGAAATGCCTATTATACTTTATTATGCATCTATTTCAGTGAAGGCCGAACCATTAAGCCTTTAAATCCGACTTCTGCCATGAGGTTGGACGCGTTCAGATGTCTATATCTATTTAAGGTTCAGAGTCCTGGTGACTCAACCCCGCAGCACGGTGGTCAGAGTCTTATATCTATTCGTGGTTCAGAGTCATGTTGGTGACTCATCCCCGCAGTACGGGGGTCAGAGTCTTATATCTATCTTAGGGTCAGAGTCATGTTGGTGACTCAACCCCGCAGCACGAGGGTTAGGGTCTTGTATCTCTTGGCGTATCTGAACTCACTGTTGACTACTGCCAAACAAAACAAAACGGATTAACTTTGGAAAATGAGAGAGAGAGAGAGAGAGAGAGAGAGAGAGAGAGAGAGAGAGAGAGAGAGAGAGAGAGAGAGAGAGAGAGAGAGAGAGAGAGAGAGAGAGAGAGAGAGAGAGAGAGAGGCAAGATGACAATCACGTAATTTAAACAGGTAAAGCTACTATACATAGCAGACTAGAGTACAGTAGATTCATCCACCGAAGGAAGGTGATATTCCGTTGTTAAAAGCCAAGAAAACTCAACGTAACTGAACTGGAGGAGATTGAGTGAACTACTAAATATATCAAGAATTTCTTTATATCTTTAGTCTTCTGAAGTTAAAAGTGCATATCATTTGATTTCCATGGGTTGCAATATTATTATCTAATCTCGAATTTTCCGTATCTTTCGTAACCATCTCTTAGTGAGTTGACATAGAAAGATCTTAATGGTTACGAATAAAAGTCCCATACTCCTAAATACTTCAACCATTTTCCTTCAGTAAAAGTTGTAATTTTTTGTCTGGAACCTATGAAAAAAAAAGGTGGGAGGCGGGCAGATTAGAGAGGGTAGTGAGTGGTGAAATGAGGAAGTAAGGTTGTTAGTGAAAGAGAAAAGAGAGGCGTTTGGATGACACTTGCAGGAAAGTAGTGCAAATGACTGGGAGATGTATAAAAGAAAAGTGGCAAGAGGTCAAGAGAAAGGTGCAAGAGTTGAAAAAGAAGGCAAATGAGAATTGGGATGATAGAGTATCAATGAACTTTAGGGAGAATAAAAAGATGTTTTGAAAGGACGTGGATAACGTGCGTAAGTCAAGAGAACAAATGGGAAGGTCGGTTGAAGGAGGAAAGTGGGAGGTAATAACAGGTAGTGATGAAGTAAGGAGATGAGTAAGTATTTTGAAGGTTTGTTGAATGTGTTTGATGATAAGAGCAGCAGAAATAGGGTGCTTTGGTAGGGAGAATGGTTTGGTTAAGAGAGAAGAGGTAGTGAAAGCTTTGCGGAAGATGAAATCCGGCAAGGCGGTGGGTTTGGATGGAATTGCAATAGAACTTATTAAAAAAAAAGGGGGGGGGGGCTGACTGTGATGTTGATTGGGTGACATTCAATGAATGTCTGGATCATGGTGAAGTGCCTGAGGATTAGCAGAATGCATGCATTGTGCCAATGTACTCCTCTTCCCAGTCATGATATCAGCCATACACTTCCATCTTCATTTGTCACTCACTACCCTTTTTCTTATGTCCACATCCCACCTTGCCCGTGCCATACACTTCACCCCATATGTTTGAAATGGTTCCCTTTATACCATCCACTCTCTTTTTCTCGTTTACTCTTACACAGTGCCACTCTCTTTCTTAGTCTGTCTTGGTATCCTTGAACACAGTCTGCTTTTCTAGGCTCACTCTCTTTCACCACTTCTTTCCTCTCTTCCCAAACCCATCTTAAACTTTCAACCTCAACTCACAGATGGTTCTGCATGAGAGTAAGAACTCTTTTCCTGTAACTCACCCGTTGCAACCACAGTATAGCAACAGACTGCCTCTCACTTGATTACAACATATCATAAAACCTCAAAGACAGTCACACTATATGCCTTTCCACTCAGGTTTTCCCATGCCCTTTTCCACTTGTTTAGTATTATGATACTGCTATTCAACATCCCTTTCCATTGGATATCATATTGGTGTGATATGTGCAAGAATAATTCAAAAGAAAATTAGAGGCTCACCCACAGTTCTAAAGGAGAAAATAATGGGAGATAGTCTTCTGGTGAATTACTTCTTGATTTTCTCCATCTTTTTACCTTCACTCAACAGTTCATACAGTGCATTTCAGTTTCTTCTTTTACTTTGAACATTACAATTTGCCATATATATATGGCAAACGAAAGAATGGCCCAACCCACCCACATACACATGTATATACATACACATCCACACATGCACGTATACATACCTATACATCTTAACGTATACATATATATACACATGTACATAATTCATACTGTCTGCCCTTATTCATTCCCGTCGCCACCCCCCAACACATGAAATGAAAATCCCTCCCCCGCATGTGCGCGAGGTAGTGCTGGGAAAAGACAACAAAGGCCACATTCGTTCACACTCAGTCTCTAGCTGTCATGTATAATGCACCGAAACCACAGCTCCCTTTCCACATCCAGGCCCTACAAAACTTTACATGGTTTACCCAAGGCGCTTCACATGCCCTGGTTCAATCCATTGACAGCATGTCGACCCCGGTATACCACATCGTTCCAATTCACTCTATTCCTTGCACGCCTTTCACCCTCCTGCATGTTCAGGCCCCGATCACTCAAAATCTTTTTCACTTCATCTTTCCATCTCCAATTTGGTCTCTCACTTCTCGTTCCTTCCACCTCTGACACACATATCCTCTTTGTCAATCTTTCCTCACTCATTCTCTCCATATGACCAAACCATTTCAAAACACCCTCTTCTGCTCTCTCAACCACACTCTTTTTATTACCACATATCTCTCTTACCTTTTCATTACTTATTCGATCAAACCACCTCACACCACACATTGTCCTCAAACATCTCATTTCCAGCACATCCACCCTACTCCCACAACTTTATAGCCCACGCCTCGCAACCATATGATATTGTTGAAACCACTATTTCTTCAAACATACCCATTTTTGCTTTCCAAGATAACGTTCTCGACTTCCACACATTTTTCAACGCTCCCAAAACTTTTGCCCCCTCCCCACCCTATGATTCACTTCCGCTTCCATGGTTCCATCCGCTGCCAAATCCACTCCCAGATATCTTAAACACATTATTTCCTCCAGTTTCTCTCCATTCAAACTTACCTCCCAACTGACTGTGTCCCTCAACTCTATTGTACCTAATAACCTTGTTCTTATTCACATGTTGCCTTCAGCAACAATAATACTATAGAGAATATCTTAATCAGGAATTCAACAGAAAATTTTCTTGGATGCATCTATAAAGTGCCATGTGGAAATTAAGATAAATTCTGTGTTGGGCAGACTGGTAAGGATCTTTCTGTTAGACTTAAGTAACATAAATATGGTATAAGAACGGGACAAGAATCAAATGCCTTGTTTAATCACGTTAAAAACTATGATCATTGTATTGACTGGAGTAATGCCATCTCAGTTATTAACTAACTCTATTACCAAAAGAAATATCATTGAATCTTCTATTAACAAATACACAAACAATTATACTCATAATATTAGTGATGGTCTATACAAATTAGATAACTATATTGTTGATAAATATTGTGAAATGATAATTTTGTGAACCCTCGTTGTATGTCTTGGACAATCCCATGTTTACCAAATGGCGTACGAGCTTCGTCTCTTCCATGTATATCAACTGACTTATATTTGTCTCTTGTGTCCCCCCTCATGATGTGATTATTACACGAAAGTGCACTTGCTTGAAAGGAAGAATTAGGTTATACTTAAGAATACTAATACTTTATATGAGGTTTACAATGGTTACTTACCATAACTGGTAATTCTAAACGTACGTATACTATTAATTCTAAACGTACGTATACTATTAATTCTAAACGTATGTATACTATTGCCAATAATATAAGTTATACCTATGGAGAGTTGATGACAAATACCAATATAAACAAACCCAGCTGGACCATCAGCTGATCCGTCCCACATGTGGCAGGCATAACATTCTTCCCATAGACTACCTCTACTGCCCACTTTACACTACTGACATTGTTTTAACCTAATACCTATCCACAACCTCAACATTAAAATAACCCATTTTGGTAGCCTGGCCCTCGCAATGATGCGTTTGTCGTGGGTAAAGCGAAATTAGGGAATATCTTGTGAAAAGGATTTGGATGGAGTGTCTCTCCCGACAATGGCGGACAGGCCTGGCACTGAGAAGGACCTATTTCAACAGTATTACTATGCCATATTACCGCTAAGGTGGAGCTGATGAAATCCTCTACTAGCGTTATCAACTGTTATGCTAGTAACTAGCTACTAGTAGACGTGACCGCCTGCACATTAGTTGGAGGAAATTAACTGGAAATAGTAGCAGGCCAATATACAAGCACGACCCACTTACAATCTTATGTTTACACAGTGAATCACGGGAAATTTCCTTCATTTTCCTAAGTGTAGAAATGTGTATAAAGACTTCTCAAATCTATTGTAACCATTAACTCTTTACCTTTTTGAATAATTTGGAAATGGGAGGAACTTTGGAAAATTATGTCCAATTCTTTTGGACGGAAGACTTCTACTAATTACTCAATAACAATGGGAAATGCAGTTTATTTTTAGAAATGCAAGATTGTAGGAATTGTTTGAAACACTATATTGAACCTAATTACTATATAGAATAATAAATAAAGTTAAGCAAGGATATATATATATATATATATATATATATATATATATATATATATATATATATATATATATATATATATATAATCAGAAAAAGATTTACAATATTGTTTTTGGTTTTGAATTGACTTTTCAAAATTGGAACTAGTTTGATCTGGTTTTGGGGTAAATATATAGAGGGGGATTGACCCCACCTCAGTGATCATTTGCAATCGAGACAACGAAGGGTGAACATCTCCCACAATGAGCTCCTCACACATCTGCTCACGAACTCTCCAACTCCTCCAGAGGTGCTGTGACATTACAAATGTGAGCTTCTTGGGCCAATCCGCAATGGAATTCTTGTTCGACAATAAGAACTGTACTGTTCTTGGACAGGGAGTGTACGGCAAATGCTATTTGGCTCACATGAGTTCCAGCAAGTGGGTGCTGAAGAATACCATAGATGTCCCCGGCAATGTGCAGGCGATGCTCAGTGAAATAAGAGCCCTCTCCGTCTTGCAAGATTGTCCTGGTGTACAGCAATTGGTAATGGTGTGTCCAGAAACCCTGTCCATAATTACCCAGTACGGTGGAGAGCCACTTGGCAAATATCTGGCTAGAAACTCCTGCTCACATAGCCAGGTACTGGACATAGCCCTTCAACTGACTGACACCCTAGTCAGCATCCACCAGAAGGGCTGGACACATCTAGATGTGAAAATTGATAATGTCACTGTCTGCTCCAGCCAGGCCGGCCTACAGGTTACACTAATTGACTTCGGTCTTGCTACACCAATAGGCGGTCGACGAGCTTTTCCCAAGGGCACTTTAAGCGAGCATACAGCCCCAGAAGTGTTGACCGGCTGCCCATGTTCCCCACAGTCTGATGTGTACAGTATGGCCCGGTTGGTCTCCCGCCTCGTGAAGTGGCCTGTGCCCAACACCCAGTTGTCCAAATGGGTGCATCATGGCTTAAATGTCAACCCCCGGCACCGGTACTCCTTGCCAGCCTTATCAACAATTTTGAAAGGACTTAAAGATACTTTTCGTCGTTGAGTTACTAAAAGGCTGAACCCTTGTTTGCTGCGGTTATATGTAAATATATATACGGATCCAATAACCTTTTCCATAAGTCAAGGATCAAGAAATTACTTTTACAATATAACCTGACATTCAAGTCGGGTTATGGACCCTAAGACTGTGGCCTCCCCGTGGCAGGGTCTGGTAACTCTGAGGGAAACGTAATCCTCAGAGGCTAACAACAGTCAAACACACATTTTTATCATTTAATGAATTATATGATAGGATCCATCCCCCAACAAAAGCTAATTCAGTAATGTATAGCCTAATGAATATCCTCTAATGTGTATATACGTTATACTGCGAGTGGTTATATGAAATGTGCTTGAATTTTGTATTTTCCTGTAGTGCATCCTATGCTGCAGGAAACTCTGGAAAGAGTGATATTTATTTATTTTTTATTATTTGTTTATTCATTATAATTTGTCGCAGTCTCCCGTATTAGCGAGGTAGCGCAAGGAAACAGACGAAAGAAAGGCCCAACCCACCCACATACACACTTATATATATATATTCCAATGAGTCATTTCCCAGTGCACCCTCCCTAGTTCCCAAGTGCACTTTCGTGTAATAATCACATTATCAGGGGGGACACAAGAGAGAAATATAAGTCAGTTGATATACATCGAGGAGACGAAGCTAGGATGCCATTTGGTAAACATGTGATTGTCCAAAACATACAACGACCCTTCATAAATTTATCATTTTACAAAGTTTATCAACAATAAAGTTATCTAATTTGTATAGACCATCACTAATATTACGATTATAATTCTTTGTGTATTTAATAATAGAAGATTAAATGATATTTCTCTCGGTAACGTGACTTTCAAATGGCAATACCGATGTTGGACTATTGCTAGGATAGATTAAGGAAAGAACGCAATAGGCTACAAATGTCACTAAATTGTAAGTTGGATCATCTTAGTAAAAACAGCGATGGGACCAAGAACACAAACCCTTCTTTTGTGATAAACCTGTCTAATAAACAACGACATAAGGATTCCTAGTGTGCATTAGGCTATGGTTTTAGTTTTGTGTGCTCTAACAGGGAAGCCAGCTGTGTTCAGGTCGCAGTCTTTTTGTAATTTAGAGAAATACAGTAAATTAAGAAATGATGAAATTAATATATGTAAGGGTTTAGTGTATGCCACTTTGGCAAAACCAGTAGAACCTAAATTAATATATGTAAGGCTTTAGTGTATGCCAGTTTGGCAAAACCAGTGGAACCTAAATTAATATATGTATGGGTTTAGTGTATGCCAGTTTGGCAAAACCAGTGGAAACTAAATTAATATATGTAAGGCTTTAGTGTATGCAAGTTTGGCAAAACCAGTGGAACCTAAATCAATATATGTAAAGGTTTAGTGTATGCCAGTTTGTCAAAACCAGTGGAACCTAAATTAATATATGTAAGGGTTTAGTGTATGCCAGTTTGGCAAAACCAGTGGAACGTGAATTAATATATGTATGGGTTTAGTGTATGCCAGTTTTGCAAAACCAGTGGAACCTAAATTAATATATGTAAGGCTTTAGTGTATGCCAGTTTGGCAAAACCAGTGGAACCTAAATCAATATATGTAAGGGTTTAGTGTATGCCTGTTTGGCAAAACCAGTGGAACCTAAATTAATATATGTAAGGCTTTAGTGTATGCCAGTTTGGCAAAACCAGTGGAACCTAAATTAATATATGTATGGGTTTAGTGTATGCCAGTTTGGCAAAACTAGTGGAACCTAAATTAATATATGTAAGGCTTTAGTGTATGCCAGTTTGGCAAAACCAGTGGAACCTAAATCAATATATGTAAGGGTTTGGTGTATGCCAGTTTATCAAAACCAGTGGAACCTAATTGACCTAAAAGACTTATAAGATCTATTAACGCCTTAAAAAAAGACAAGGATATACATATTACTAAAGCAGATAAGGCTAACACTTGTGATTTTACACAAAATAAGAATCTATCTAAAATGAATGATCTTTTAAATGATGACACAACATACTCTAAACTTAGTAAAAATCCCTTACAAGCAGTTAATTCTCACATCAGTAAAGAAATGAAGTTGTCGTTGAAAGGTAATAGTTCTCTTATCAAAAGTTTGTCATTTTTGTCCCTTTCATTGCCATATATGTATGGACTTATCAAAACACATAAACACAAGTTTCAAGCAAGACCTATAGTGAGTTCAGTAGACTCCATCACATATAAATTGTCAAAATGGTTAGTTTCTTTATTAAACCTTCATTGGGAAGGTATCAAATTCTAATATCACGAATAATGTAGATTAGTCAACAAGCTAAACAATATCCATGTTAATTCTTATTTCAAACTAGTTAGCTTTGGTGTTTCCTCACTTTTCACTTATGTTCCAGTTGATGACCTTTTAGAATATCTATTTGATGTCTTGGATGATATTCATTTACCTGTTTCAAAGTCTGTTTTCATTGACCTGATAAAGTTGTGTATAAAAGACTGCATTTCAATTCAATGGAGATAATTATGCTCAAAAATTTGGTAAGGCAATGGGTAACCCTCTTTAACCTGTACTAAGTAATCTTTATATGGAATTTTATGAAACAAAATCAATAAAGACTTCTTACCTTCTAATGCAATTTGGTTTCGTTATGTAGATGATGTTCTTTGTGTTTGGCCAACAAATGTAAATTTACAAATATTTCAACCTTTACTTAACAATTTAGTAACCTATCAGATTTACTGTAGAAAATGAAAATAATGGTATGTTACCATTTTTAGATTGCATGATCAATAGGCAAGGAAACAAGTTTAAGTTTAGCATATACAGAAAACCCACCAATGTATGCTCATATATCCATCATTACTCATCTCAACATGACAGAGTTAAATTAAAAACATTTCAATCTAAGTTCCTTAGGACAATACATATCTGCAGTCCAGAGTTTATTGATGATGAGTTTGAGAAGATATATTCTATAGCATCTAAGTTAAAGTACCCTAGATCTATCATTGATAAATCCCTGAAGTTAGCAAAATCATTTTATAGAGTTGAGCCCAAACCTCCAATTGACACCAAGAATCTTTTAGTTCTCCCTTTTAATAATAATTTCACTTTACTTCCCATGTTGCTTAAATCCTTTAATGTAAATGTTGCCTTTAGCAACAATAATACTATACAGAATATCTTAATCAGGAATTCACCAGAAAATTCTCTTGGATGCATCTATAAAGTGCCATGCGGAAATTGCGATGAATTTTATGTTGGGCACACTGGCAAGGATCTTTCTGTTAGACTTAAGCAACATAAATATAGTATAAGAAGGAGACAAGAATCAAATGCCTTGTTTAATCACGTTAAAAACTATGATCATTGTATTGAGTGGAGTAATGCCATCTCAGTTATTAACTTTAACTCTATTAGAAAGACACATATCATTGAATCTTCTATTATTAAATACACAAAGAATTATAATTTTTATATTAGTGATGGTCTATACAAATTAGATAATTCTATTCTTGATGAAATTTGTAAAAGTTGTAAAAGTTTGTGAACACTCGTTGTACGTTATGGACAATCACATGTTTATCAAATGGCATCCTAGCTTCGTCTCTTCCATGTATATCAACTTTCTTATATTTCTCTCTTGTGTCTCCCCTGATGATGTGATTATTACACGAAAGTGCACTTAGGAACTTATCGTGTTTCATTTTCCCCTTGGACATGTTTACAAAAAGGCGTCCAAGCTTCGTCTCTTCGATGTATATACCCTGACTTACATTTCTCTCTTGTCTCCCTTGATGATGTGATTATTACACGAAAGTGCACTTGGTAACTTATCGTGCTTCATTTTCCCCGTGTACATGTTTACCAAATGGCATCCTAGCTTCGTCTTTTCCATATATATCAACTGACTTATATTTCTCTCTTGTGTCTTCCCTGATGATGTGGTTATTACACGAAAGTGCACTTGGGAATCTATCGTGTTTCTATTTTCCCGTGGACTCATAGGAATATCTTGATCACGTGCAAAATTATGATCCTTTCCAACATATATAAATATTACAAAGCCTAGTTTGGTTGAAAGGAAGAATTAGGTTATACTTAAGAATACTAATACTTTATATGAGGTTTATAGTAGTTAATTACCATAACGGGTAATTCTAAACGTATGTATACTATTGCTAATAATATAAGTAATAGCTATGGAGAGTTGATGACAAATACCAATATAAACAAACCCAGCTGGACCATCAGCTGATCCGTCCCACATGTGGCAGGCATAACATTCTTCCCATAGACTACCTCTACTGCCCACTTTACACTAACTGACATTGTTTTAACCTAATACCTATCCACAACCTCAACATTAAAATAACCCATTTTGGTAGCTTGGCCCTCGCAATGATGCGTTTGTCGTGGGTAAAGCGAAATTAGGGAATATCTTGTGAAAACGATTTGGATGGAGTGTTTCTCCGGACAATGGCGGACAGGCCTGGCACTGAGAAGGACCTATTTCAACAGTATAACTATGCCATATTACCGCTAAGGTGGAGCTGATGAAATCCTCTACTGGCGTTATCAACTGTTATGCTAGTAACTAGCTACTAGTAGACGTGACCGCCTGCACATTAGTTGGAGGAGACTAACTGGAAATAGTAGCAGGCCAATATACAAGCACAACCCACTTACAATCTTATGTTTACACACTGAATCACGGGAAATTTCCTTCATTTTCCTAGGTGTAGAAATGTGTATAAAGACTTCTCAAATCTGTTGTAACCATTAACTCTTTCCCTTTTTCAATAATTTGGAAATGGGAGGAACTTTGGAAAATTATGTCCAATTCTTTTGGACAGAAGACTTCTACTAATTACTCAATAACAATGGGAAATGCAGTTTATTTTTAGAAATGCAAGATTGTAGGAATTGTTTGAAACACTATATTGAACCTAATTACTATATAGAATAATAAATAAACTTAAGCAGGGATATATATATATATATATATATATATATATATATATATATATATATATATATATATATATATATATATATATATATAAACTCAGAAAAAGATTTACAATATTGTTTTTGGTTTTGAATTGACTTTTCAAAATTGGAACTAGTTTGATCTGGTTTTGCGGTATATATATAGAGGGGGATTGACCCCACCTCAGTGATCATTTGCAATCGAGACAACGAAGGGTGAACATCTCCCACAATGAGCTCCTCACACATCTGCTCACGAACTCTCCAACTCCTCCAGAGGTGCTGTGACATTACAAATGTGAGCTTCTTGGGCCAATCCGCAATGGAATTCTTGTTCGACAATAAGAACTGTACTGTTCTTGGACAGGGAGTGTACGGCAAATGCTATTTGGCTCACATGAGTTCCAGCAAGTGGGTGTTGAAGAATACCATAGATGTCCCAGGCAATGTGCAGGCGATGCTCAGTGAAATAAGAGCCCTCTCCGTCTTGCAAGATTGTCCAGGTGTACAGCAATTGGTGATGGTGTGTCCAGAAACCCTGTCCATAATTACCCAGTACGGTGGAGAGCCACTTGGCAAATATCTGGCTAGAAACTCCTGCTCACATAGCCAGGTACTGGACATAGCCCTTCAACTGACTGACACCCTAATCAGCATCCACCAGAAGGGCTGGACACATCTAGATGTGAAAATTGATAATGTCACTGTCTGCTCCAGCCAGGCCGGCCTACAGGTTACACTAATTGACTTCGGTCTTGCTACACCAATAGGCGGTCGACGAGCTTTTCCCAAGGGCACTTTAAGCGAGCATACAGCCCCAGAAGTGTTGACCGGCTGCCCATGTTCCCCACAGTCTGATGTGTACAGTATGGCCCGGTTGGTCTCCCGCCTCGTGAAGTGGCCTATGCTCAACACCCAGTTGTCCAAATGGGTGCATCATGGCTTAAATGTCAACCCCCGGCACCGGCACTCCTTGCCAGCCTTATCAACAATTTTGAAAGGACTTAAAGATACTTTTCGTCGTTGAGTTACTAAAAGGCTGAACCCTTGTTTGCTGCGGTTATATGTAAATATATATACGGATCCAATAACCTTTTCCATAAGCCAAGGATCAAGAAATTACTTTTACAATATAACCTGACATTCAAGTCGGGTTATGGACCCTAAGACTGTGGCCTCCCCGTGGCAGGGTCTGGTAACTCTGAGGGAAACGTAATCCTCAGAGGCTAACAACAGTCAAACACACATTTTTATCATTTAATGAATTATATGATAGGATCCATCCCCCAACAAAAGGTAATTCAGTAATGTATAGCCTAATGAATATCCTTTAATGTGTATATACGTTATACTGCGAGTGGTTTCATGAAATGTGCTTGAATTTTGTATTTTCCTGTAGTGCAGCCTATGCCGCAGGAAACTCTGGAAAGAGTGATATTTATTTATTTTTAATTATTTGTTTATTCATTATACTTTGTCGCAGTCTCCCGCATTAGCGAGGTAGCGCAAGGAAACAGACGAAAGAAAGGCCCAACCCACCCACATACACACTTATATATATATATATATTCCAATGAGTCATTTCCCAGTGTAGCCTCCCTAGTTCCCAAGTGCACTTTCGTGTAATAATCACATTATCAGGGGAGACACAAGAGAGAAATATAAGTCAGTTGATATACATCGAGAGACGAAGCTAGGACGCCATTTGGTAAACATGTGAATTGTCCAAAACATACAACGACCCTTCATAAATTTATCATTTTACAAAGTTTATCAACAATAAAGTTATCTAATTTGTATAGACCATCACTAATATTACGATTATAATTCTTTGTGTATTTAATAATAGAAGATTAAATGATATTTCTCTCGGTAACGTGACTTTCAAATGGCAATACCGATGTTGGACTATTGCTAGGATAGATTAAGGAAAGAACGCAATAGGCTACAAATGTCACTAAATTGTAAGTTGGATCATCTTAGTAAAAACAGCGATGGGACCAAGAACACAAACCCTTCTTTTGTGATAAACCTGTCTAATAAACAACGACATAAGGATTCCTAGTGTGCATTAGGCTATGGTTTTAGTTTTGTGTGCTCTAACAGGGAAGCCAGCTGTGTTCAGGTCAAAGTCTTTTTGTAATTTAGAGAAATACAGTAAATTAAGAAATGCGAGGTAGCGCGAGGAAACAGACGAAAGAAATGGCCCAACCCCCATACACACGTACATACACACGTCCACACACGCAAATATACATACCTACACAGCTTTCCATGGTTTACCCCAGACGCTTCACATGCCTTGATTCAATCCACTGACAGCACGTCAACCCCTGTATACCACATCGCTCCAATTCACTCTATTCCTTGCCCTCCTTTCACCCTCCTGCATGTTCAGGCCCCGATCACACAAAATCTTTTTCACTCCATCTTTCCACCTCCAATTTGGTCTCCCTCTTCTCCTCGTTCCCTCCACCTCCGACACATATATCCTCTTGGTCAATCTTTCCTCACTCATTCTCTCCATGTGCCCAAACCATTTCAAAACACCCTCTTCTGCTCTCTCAACCACGCTCTTTTTATTTCCACACATCTCTCTTACCCTTACGTTACTTACTCGATCAAACCACCTCACACCACACATTGTCCTCAAACATCTCATTTCCAGCACGATGAAATTAATATATGTAAGGGTTTAGTGTATGCCACTTTGGCAAAACCAGTAGAACCTAAATTAATATATGTAAGGCTTTAGTGTATGCCAGTTTGGCAAAACCAGTGGAACCTAAATTAATATATGTATGGGTTTAGTGTATGCCAGTTTGGCAAAACCAGTGGAAACTAAATTAATATATGTAAGGCTTTAGTGTATGCAAGTTTGGCAAAACCAGTGGAACCTAAATCAATATATGTAAAGGTTTAGTGTATGCCAGTTTGTCAAAACCAGTGGAACCTAAATTAATATATGTAAGGCTTTAGTGTATGCCAGTTTGGCAAAACCAGTGGAACGTGAATTAATATATGTATGGGTTTAGTGTATGCCAGTTTTGCAAAACCAGTGGAACCTAAATTAATATATGTAAGGCTTTAGTGTATGCCAGTTTGGCAAAACCAGTGGAACCTAAATCAATATATGTAAGGGTTTAGTGTATGCCTGTTTGGCAAAACCAGTGGAACCTAAATTAATATATGTAAGGCTTTAGTGTATGCCAGTTTGGCAAAACCAGTGGAACCTAAATTAATATATGTATGGGTTTAGTGTATGCCAGTTTGGCAAAACTAGTGGAACCTAAATTAATATATGTAAGGCTTTAGTGTATGCCAGTTTGGCAAAACCAGTGGAACCTAAATCAATATATGTAAGGGTTTAGTGTATGCCAGTTTATCAAAACCAGTGGAACCTAATTGACCTAAAAGACTTATAAGATCTATTAACGCCTTAAAAAAAGACAAGGATATACATATTACTAAAGCAGATAAGGCTAACACTTGTGATTTTAAACAAAAGTAAGAATCTATCTAAAATGAATGATCTTTTAAATGATGACACAACATACTCTAAACTTAGTAAAAATCCCTTACAAGCAGTTAATTCTCACATCAGTAAAGAAATTAAGTTGTCGTTGAAAGGTAATAGTTCTCTTATCAAAACTTTGTCATTTTTGTCCCTTTCATTGCCATATATGTATGGACTTATCAAAACACATAAACACAAGTTTCAAGCAAGACCTATAGTGAGTTCAGTAGACTCCATCACATATAAATTATCAAAATGGTTAGTTTCTTTATTAAACCTTCATTGGGAAGGTATCAAATTCTAATATCACGAATAATGTAGATTAGTCAACAAGCTAAACAATATCCATGTTAATTCTTATTTCAAACTAGTTAGCTTTGGTGTTTCCTCACTTTTCACTTATGTTCCAGTTGATGACCTTTTAGAATATCTATTTGATGTCTTGGATGATATTCATTTACCTGTTTCAAAGTCTGTTTTCATTGACCTGATAAAGTTGTGTATAAAAGACTGCATTTCAATTCAATGGAGATAATTATGCTCAAAAATTTGGTAAGGCAATGGGTAACCCTCTTTAACCTGTACTAAGTAATCTTTATATGGAATTTTATGAAACAAAATCAATAAAGACTTCTTACCTTCTAATGCAATTTGGTTTCGTTATGTAGATGATGTTCTTTGTGTTTGGCCAACAAATGTAAATTTACAAATATTTCTACCTTTACTTAACAATTTAGTAACCTATCAGATTTACTGTAGAAAATGAAAATAATGGTATGTTACCATTTTTAGATTGCATGATCAATAGGCAAGGAAACAAGTTTAAGTTTAGCATATACAGAAAACCCACCAATGTATGCTCATATATCCATCATTACTCATCTCAACATGACAGAGTTAAATTAAAAACATTTCAATCTAAGTTCCTTAGGACAATACATATCTGCAGTCCAGAGTTTATTGATGATGAGTTTGAGAAGATATATTCTATTGCATCTAAGTTAAAGTACCCTAGATCTATCATTGATAAATCCCTGAAGTTAGCAAAATCATTTTATAGAGTTCGAGCCCAAACCTCCAATTGACACCAAGAATCTTTTAGTTCTCCCTTTTAATAATAATTTCACTTTACTTCCCATGTTGCTTAAATCCTTTAATGTAAATGTTGCCTTTAGCAACAATAATACTATACAGAATATCTTAATCAGGAATTCACCAGAAAATTCTCTTGGATGCATCTATAAAGTGCCATGCGGAAATTACGATGAATTTTATGTTGGGCACACTGGCAAGGATCTTTCTGTTAGACTTAAGCAACATAAATATAGTATAAGAAGGAGACAAGAATCAAATGCCTTGTTTAATCACGTTAAAAACTATGATCATTGTATTGAGTGGAGTAATGCCATCTCAGTTATTAACTTTAACTCTATTAGAAAGACACATATCATTGAATCTTCTATTATTAAATACACAAAGAATTATAATTTTTATATTAGTGATGGTCTATACAAATTAGATAATTCTATTCTTGATGAAATTTGTAAAAGTTGTAAAAGTTTGTGAACACTCGTTGTACGTTATGGACAATCACATGTTTATCAAATGGCATCCTAGCTTCGTCTCTTCCATGTATATCAACAATCTTATATTTCTCTCTTGTGTCTCCCCTGATGATGTGATTATTACACGAAAGTGCACTTAGGAACTTATCGTGTTTCATTTTCCCCTTGGACATGTTTACAAAAAGGCGTCCAAGCTTCGTCTCTTCGATGTATATACCCTGACTTACATTTCTCTCTTGTCTCCCTTGATGATGTGATTATTACACGAAAGTGCACTTGGTAACTTATCGTGTTTCATTTTCCCCGTGTACATGTTTACCAAATGGCATCCTAGCTTCGTCTTTTCCATATATATCAACTGACTTATATTTCTCTCTTGTGTCTTCCCTGATGATGTGGTTATTACACGAAAGTGCACTTGGGAATCTATCGTGTTTCAATTTTCCCGTGGACTCATAGGAATATCTTGATCACGTGCAAAATTATGATCCTTTCCAACATATATAAATATTACAAAGCCTAGTTTGGTTGAAAGGAAGAATTAGGTTATACTTAAGAATACTAATACTTTATATGAGGTTTATAGTAGTTAATTACCATAACTGGTAGTTCTAAACGTATGTATACTATTGCCAATAATATAAGTAATAGCTATGGAGAGTTGATGACAAATACCAATATAAACAAACCCAGCTGGACCATCAGCTGATCCGTCCCACATGTGGCAGGCATAACATTCTTCCCATAGACTACCTCTACTGCCCACTTTACACTTACTGACATTGTTTTAACCTAATACCTATTCACAACCTCAACATTAAAATAACCCATTTTGGTAGCTTGGCCCTCGCAATGATGCGTTTGTCGTGGGTAAAGCGAAATTAGGGAATATCTTGTGAAAAGGATTTGGATGGAGTGTTTCTCCGGACAATGGCGGACAGGCCTGGCACTGAGAAGGACCTATTTCAACAGTATAACTATGCCATATTACCGCTAAGGTGGAGCTGATGAAATCCTCTACTGGCGTTATCAACTGTTATGCTAGTAACTAGCTACTAGTAGACGTGACCGCCTGCACATTAGTTGGAGGAAACTAACTGGAAATAGTAGCAGGCCAATATACAAGCACGACCCACTTACTATCTTATGTTTACACAGTGAATCACGGGAAATTTCCTTTATTTTCCTAAGTGTAGAAATGTGTATAAAGACTTCTCAAATCTATTGTAACCATTAACTCTTTGCCTTTTTGAATAATTTGGAAATGGGAGGAACTTTGGAAAATTACGTCCAATTCTTTTGGACAGAAGACTTCTACTAATTACTCAATAACAATGGGAAATGCAGTTGATTTTTAGAAATGCAAGATTGTAGGAATTGTTTGAAACACTATATTGAACCTAATTACTATATATAATAATAAATAAAATAAAGGTAAACAGGTCTAATATATATATATATATATATATATATATATATATAATCAGAAAAAATTAACAATCTTGTTTTTGGTTTTGAATTGGCTTTTCAAAATTTGAGCTAGTTTGATCTGGTTTCGGGGTGTCGAAGGGTAAACATCTCCCACATTGAGCTCCTCACGTATCTGCTCACGAACTCTCCAACTCCTCCAGAGGTGCTGTGACATTACAAATGTGAGCTTCTTGGGCCAATCCGCAATGGAATTCTTGTTCGACAATAAGAACTGTACTGTTCTTGGACAGGGAGTCTACGGCAAATGCTATTTGGCTCACATGAGTTCCAGCAAGTGGGTGCTGAAGTTGAAAAAGCTTCGCTGAAGATGAAAGCCGGTAAGGCATTAGCCCCCTTTACTGACGTTCCCATTTGTTCCCTTATTTTACGCACTTTATTTATGTCCTTCCAAAACATCTTTTTCTCTCTAAAATTTAATGATACTCTCTCACCCCAACTCTCATTGGCCCTCTTCTTCGCCTCTTGCTCCTTTCTCTTGACCTCCTGCCTTTCTTATATACATCTCCCAGTCATTTGCATTATATCCCTGCAAAAAACAGTCCAAATGTCTCATCTCTTTCACTAAGAATCTTACTTCATCCCACCACTCACTATCCTTTCTAATCTGCCCACCTCTCACGCTTCTGATGCCACAAGCATCTTTTGCGCAAGCCATCACTGCTTCCCTAAATACAACCCATTCCTCCCACACTCCCCTTATGTCCTTTGTTTTCACCTTTTTCCATTCTGTACTCAGTCTCTTTTGGTACTTCCTCACACAAGTCTCCTCCCTAAGCTCACTTTCAACACTCTCTTCACCCCAACAATTTCTCATCTTTTCTGAAAACCTACACAAATCTTCACCTTCGCCTCCACAAGATAATGATCAGACATCCCTCCAGTTGCGCCTCTCAACACATTAACAACTAAAAGTCTCTCTTTCACATGCCTATCAATTATCACATAATCTAATAATGCTCTCTGGCCATCTCTCCTACTTATGTACGTATACTTATGTATATCTCTCTTTTTAAACCAGGCATTCCCAATCATCAGTCCTTTTTCAGCACACAAATCTACAAGCTCTTCACCATTTCCATTTACAACTCTGAACACCCTATGTACACCAATTATTCCCTCAACTGCCACATTACTCACCTTTCCATTCAAATCACCCATCACTATATTTATTTTATTTATCATACTTAGTCCCTCTCTCCCGCGTTAGCGAGGTAGCCCAAGGAAATAGACGAAAGAATGGCCCAACCCACCCACATACACATGTATGTACATACACGTCCACACACTCACATAAATACCTATGCATTTCAACATATATATATATATATATATATATATATATATATATATATATATATATATATATATATATATATATATAAGAGTGAGTGCTCAAATTACAGAGGTATAAGTTTGTTGAGTATTCCTGGGAAATTATATGGGAGGGTATTGATTGAGAGGGTGAAGGCATGTACAGAGCATCAGATTGGGGAAGAGCAGTGTGGTTTCAGAAGTGGTAGAGGATGTGTGGATCAGGTGTTTGCTTTGAAGAATGTATGTGAGAAATACTTAGATAAGCAAATGGATTTGTATGTAGCATTTATAGATCTGGAGAAGGCTTATGATAGAGTTGATAGAGATGCTCTGTGGAAGGTATTAAGAATATATGGTGTGGGAGGCAAGTTGTTAGAAGCAGTGAAAAGTTTTTATCGAGGATGTAAGGCATGTGTACGTGTAGGAAGAGAGGAAAGTGATTGGTTCTCAGTGAATGTAGGTTTGCGGCACGGGGTGTGTGATGTCTCCATGGTTGTTTAATTTGTTTATGGATGGGGTTGTTAGGGAGGTAAATGCAAGAGTTTTGGAAAGAGGGGCAAGTATGAAGTCTGTTGGGGATGAGAGAGCTTGGGAAGTGAGTCAGTTGTTGTTCGCTGATGATACAGCGCTGGTGGCTGATTCATGTGAGAAACTGCAGAAGCTGGTGACTGAGTTTGGTAAAGTGTGTGAAAGAAGAAAGTTAAGAGTAAATGTGAATAAGAGCAAGGTTATTAGGTACAGTAGGGTTGAGGGTCAGTTCAATTGGGAGGTGAGTTTGAATGGAGAAAAACTGGAGGAAGTGAAGTGTTTTAGATATCTGGGAGTGGATCTGTCAGCGGATGGAACCATGGAAGCGGAAGTGGATCATAGGGTGGGGGAGGGGGCGAAAATTCTGGGAGCCTTGAAGAATGTGTGGAAGTCGAGAACACTATCTCGGAAAGCAAAAATGGGTATGTTTGAAGGAGTGGTTCCAACAATGTTGTATGGTTGCGAGGCGTGGACTATGGATAGAGTTGTGCGCAGGAGGATGGATGTGCTGGAAATGAGATGTTTGAGGACAATGTGTGGTGTGAGGTGGTTTGATCGAGTAAGTAACGTAAGGGTAAGAGAGATGTGTGGAAATAAAAAGAGCGTGGTTGAGAGAGCAGAAGAGGGTGTTTTGAAATGGTTTGGTCACATGGAGAGAATGAGTGAGGAAAGATTGACCAAGAGGATATATGTGTCGGAGGTGGAGGGAACGAGGAGAAGAGGGAGACCAAATTGGAGGTGGAAAGATGGAGTGAAAAAGATCTTGTGTGATCGGGGCCTGAACATGCAGGAGGGTGAAAGGAGGGCAAAGAATAGAGTGAATTGGAGTGATGCGGTATACCGGGGTTGACGTGCTGTCAGTGGATTGAATCAAGGCATGTGTATGGGGGTGGGTTGGGCCATTTCTTTCGTCTGTTTCCTTACGCTACCTCGCAAACGCGGGAGACAGCGACAAAGCAAAAAAGAAAAAAAAAATATATATATATATATATATATATATATATATATATATATATATATATATATATATATACATATATATATATATATATATATATATATATATTTTTTTTTTTTTTTTTTTTTTTTTTTTTTTTGTCGCTGTCTCCCGCGTTTGCGAGGTAGCGCAAGGAAACAGACGAAAGAAATGGCCCAACCCCCCCCCCCCCCCCCATACACATGTACATACACACGTCCACACACGCAAATATACATACCTACACAGCTTTCCATGGTTTACCCCAGACGCTTCACATGCCTTGCTTCAATCCACTGACAGCACGTCAACCCCTGTATACCACATGACTCCAATTCACTCTATTTCTTGCCCTCCTTTCACCCTCCTGCATGTTCAGGCCCCGATCACACACAATCTTTTTCACTCCATCTTTCCACCTCCAATTTGGTCTCCCTCTTCTCCTCGTTCCCTCCACCTCCGACACATATATCCTCTTGGTCAATCTCTCCTCACTCATTCTCTCCATGTGCCCAAACCATTTCAAAACACCCTCTTCTGCTCTCTCAACCACGCTCTTTTTATTTCCACACATCTCTCTTACCCTTACGTTACTTACTCGATCAAACCACCTCACACCACACATTGTCCTCAAACATCTCATTTCCAGCACATCCATCCTCCTGCGCACATCTCTATCCATAGCCCACGCCTCGCAACCATACAGCATTGTTGGAACCACTATTCCCTCAAACATACCCATTTTTGCTTTCCGAGATAATGTTCTCGACTTCCACACATTTTTCAAGGCTCCCAAAATTTTCGCCCCCTCCCCCACCCTATGATCCACTTCCGCTTCCATGGTTCCATCCGCTGACAGATCCACTCCCAGATATCTAAAACACTTCACTTCCTCCAGTTTTTCTCCATTCAAACTCACCTCCCAATTGACTTGACCCTCACCCCTACTGTACCTAATAACCTTGCTCTTATTCACATTTACTCTCAACTTTCTTCTTCCACACACTTTACCAAACTCAGTCACCAGCTTCTGCAGTTTCTCACATGAATCAGCCACCAGCGCTGTATCATCAGCGAACAACAATTGACTCACTTCCCAAGCTCTCTCATCCCCAACAGACTTCATACTTGCCCCTCTTTCCAGGACTCTTGCATTTACCTCCTTTACAACCCCATCCATAAACAAATTAAACAACCATGGAGACATCACACACCCCTGCCGCAAACCTACATTCACTGAGAACCAATCACTTTCCTCTCTTCCTACACGTACACATGCCTTACATCCTCGATAAAAAACTTTTCACTGCTTCTAACAACTTGCCTCCCACACCATATATTCTTAATACCTTCCACAGAGCATCTCTATCAACTCTATCATATGCCTTCTCCAGATCCATAAATGCTACATACAAATCCATTTGCTTTTCTAAGTATTTCTCACATACATTCTTCAAAGCAAACACCTGATCCACACATCCTCTACCACTTCTGAAACCGCACTGCTCTTCCCCAATCTGATGCTCTGTACATGCCTTCACCCTCTCAATCAATACCCTCCCATATAATTTACCAGGAATACTCAACAAACTTATACCTCTGTAATTTGAGCACTCACTCTTATCCCCTTTGCCTTTGTACAATGGCACTATGCACGCATTCCGCCAATCCTCAGGCACCTCACCATGAGTCATACATACATTAAATAACCTTACCAACCAGTCAACAATACAGTCACCCCCTTTCTTAATAAATTCCACTGCAATACCATCCAAACCTGCTGCCTTGCCGGCTTTCATCTTCCGCAAAGCTTTTACTACCTCTTCTCTGTTTACCAAATCATTTTCCCTAACCCTCTCACTTTGCACACCACCTCGACCAAAACACCCTATATCTGCCACTCTGTCATCAGACACATTCAACAAACCTTCAAAATACTCATTCCATCTCCTTCTCACATCACCGCTACTTGTTATCACCTCCCCATTTACGCCCTTCACTGAAGTTCCCATTTGCTCCCTTGTCTTACGCACCCTATTTACCTCCTTCCAGAACATCTTTTTATTCTCCCTAAAATTTACTGATAGTCTCTCACCCCAACTCTCATTTGCCCTTTTTTTCACCTCTTGCACCTTTCTCTTGAACTCCTGTCTCTTTCTTTTATACTTTTCCCACTCAATTGCATTTTTTCCCTGCAAAAATCGTCCAAATGCCTCTCTCTTCTCTTTCACTAATACTCTTACTTCTTCATCCCACCACACACTACCCTTTCTAAACAGCCCACCTCCCACTCTTCTCATGCCACAAGCATCTTTTGCGCAATCCATCACTGATTCCCTAAATACATCCCATTCCTCCCCGACTCCCCTTACTTCCATTGTTCTCACCTTTTTCCATTCTGTACACAGTCTCTCCTGGTACTTCCCCACACAGGTCTCCTTCCCAAGCTCACTTACTCTCACCACCTTCTTCACCCCAACATTCACTCCTCTTTTCTGAAAACCCATACAAATCTTCACCTTAGCCTCCACAAGATAATGATCAGACATCCCTCCAGTTGCACCTCTCAGCACATTAACATCCAAATATATATATATATATATATATATATATATATATATATATATATATATATATACATATATACACATGTACATAATTCATACTTGCTGCCTTTATTCATTCCTGTTGCCACCGCACCACACATGAAATAGCATCCCCCTCCCCCTGTGAGGTAGCGCTAGGAAAGGACAAAAGGCCACATTCGTTCACAATCTCTAGCTGTCATGTGTAATGCACCAAAACTGTATCTCCCTTTCCACATCCAGGACCCACAAAACTTTCCATGGTTTACCCCAGACACTTCACATTCCCTGGTTCAATCCATTGACAGCACGTCGACCCCGGTATACTACATTGTTCCAATTCACTCAATTCCTTGCGTGCCTTTTGCCCTCTTGTATGTTCAGGGCCATAGTCTGATCATGTGCAAATATATATTTGTGGTAAAATTATGTCATTTCTTAAGTATATTATTTATCAATTTATACTTTTATTCATAGCATTTTAATTGTCTAATATAAAAAAAATTTGTATTCTACCAATCTGTCTATCCATCTATGTCTCTAATGCCCATTCCCTCCAGGGACTCCCTCAAGAGGATGACCATGGCAAAAGTGTCCAAGCTGATGAATTTCACTGATCCTGCTTAGCCTTTAGCACCTGGCATAGAGCAACTCTAGTACAGTGTTTCCAAAGGTTCCAACCTAACGTTCCTATCAATTACTTCTACTAAATGTGTCTACTTAATGTTTCTACCTACTAATTCTATCTTTTACTCCTACCTTTTTGCTAAAAGGCAGGGCTAGTGCATAGCACTGACCACAAGGAAAATGTAGAGTTAAGGAGATAGAGTTGTGGGAGTTAAGTGTTGTCAAGTGTTATGTATGAGGAGGAGAGATTGTATGTTTGTGGACAGAAACGCCAGCAGTCCATGTGTAGTGAGACATAAAGAAATGACTACTACCTGGAAAGAGCAGTGCAATTTGACAACCACTGGAGTGCTGGCTAAATACACAGCTGTCACTAACACTTTTGATACCCTGGCGGGTAGTACTGATAATCATCAATTTAATGGGTACAATACTGTAATAATATTTTCAACTCATTACCAAATTTTTCAACTTTAATATTTGAGAATCTGCACCAAGGTTTGCTTGACTGCTTGAGGTAATGAAATACATCTTAAAATAGAGCAGCACTTAACTCCTTTGCAACTTTCATTATGAACACAGTGAAGGCTTTGAAGCTGATTCTTCTCAGACCATTTACTATCACAGGTGTTAATTCATGGATGTAATGGAAGGTTTAGAACTTGAATGGCACTTTTTCTCTTTCCTGTTATTTCAGAGTCTGTTTATATAATCAGAATTGCCTTACATTTCAAGATAAGATTTAACATCTCCATATAGGTTCATCTGTTATTTTTCATCATAATTCCCATAATATTTAGATATTCAATTACTTCATGAGATTTCTTTCTGATTACAATTTTTTTGAAATGGGTAACCATAACACAGTAAGTGACAAGACATGGGGCATGGATACATGAAGGATATTGTTATATAATCTGGTAGTCTCATTGTGTCAAATGTTTCTGACTACAAAGCTATACTGCTTCATGCATAAACACTAATAATAAAGGATGAAAATTCATTGTCATGCACAAAAGCACCTTTCACAGCTTTCATTAAACTTATATTTATGTAATGAAAACACGACACTGATAAAGCAGAAAAAATAAAAAGATTGATGGTACATAACAGCATAACAGTGTTCAATGAGTATATCAACAATGCCACTTTTCAGCTGAAAGAATTAAGATATTTCCTTCCTGTTTTGGTAGAATCCTGAATTTCTGCATGAGACCACATGTGCCTGGTGGGAAATCTGAAATCTTTTCCTGTAACACTGAATCTTACAAATTAGAAAATTAGCTATGAAAATGAATGATGCCATTTTAAAATCTCAAACATTCCAGAGTACTTGGCATATTTTTGTAGGAAAGTAGCCCTTGAAGCTGGCATGTCTCAAATGTATGTCCCCAAAAATGATAAGCTAGAACGATCTTTGAAAGCAACATTTTCACTGCCACATACCTAAGTCCATAAGTCCTCAATGGCCAATGTGAAAAGCTGGGCCACTGCCACAAGTTTTGTAATTTGAAAAACAAAATATACCAGCCCATTCTTTTGGTAAGTTTCAAAATAAAACTTCATCCTTCAGAGTGACATGCTCATATCTATTAGTATTCTCATAGCAATATCCTGCTACAGGAGGAATGGGATACTGATGCATGAAAAACCTTTTCTTCTTGTACATAAACCTAGTGAACATTCCTCCAGAAGGAACCAGTTCCATTATCCCTTCTACCTTTTCTTCTCTTCATATTTGAGTGAACCTTATGTTGTCCACAAAGCTAAAGTAACTGATTTCCATGTAACCAGGTGGGATTTGTGAGGGTTGCTGTCATGAAATAGATCCTACTGGAATTTAGGATACCCATTGGTGGCAGACATGTGAATTAGATTCCTACCTTATGAAAGATGTGGGGAGTCCATGGGAGGTGGATAATTAGGATAATCATCCCAGCTTTAAGAAACTAGACTCATTTGGGAGTGCTCAGTGGGATAAGCTACAGTGAGAGATGTTTTTCTATCCTTCAAAAATCCGATTAACTGGAAAGCTATCACTGATCACCATCACAGGGCTTTGAGCTTTTGTTTAGTGTGCTGCTACTTCACTGGTGAAGGCCAGGTTTTCTTGCCCTTGGAAAGACTTGAGAGGGTACTCAGCAAGAGGAGGAGCACTTGCATGTACCTGCCCTGGGGCAGGCTTGTAGATATTATCAGCAACAGCAGGTGAGACACCATTGTCTGGTAGCTGTGGTTTTGAAAGGTTGTTGGAAGCTGCACCTCTATGACCTGCAGTCGATATAATATCTTATTCTTATTCTCAAAAGAAAAACAGTTAATAATCTCCATGTCCTAAAGAAAATGCTATATTACATTTAAATTTTCTCCTTGTGTATATATAGTTGAAATTGATGGATACCAATTACATGATGGTGATTATGCTAGAACCATTAAAGTGCATGAACAAATGTAACACAAGGCTTCATATCAGAACTGAATTAAATATAGTGGCCACTAATTATTAAAATGACTATGTTTGAATTTCTGTCATACATAACTTGTGCACAGTATATTACAAGAATTCAAAGGGATACTTCAAAACAAACTAACATACATTGCTTTTGCACTGTGAATTTGAGAATTAGTGAACAAGTGTAAACAAAAATACAAAAGTGTATTTACGATGCTGCATAAATTCTTTTTCTTATTACTGTATGAGGTAAATGTATTATGCAAGACTGTTACTGTATAAACTACAACATTACACATTCTCCTCCAGAATAACTATTTTCAGTGTCTAGCAATCAATTTCTGCATTACTCAAGATTTTGAAGTTCCAGAATACAGTAATCTTTGTTAATAAGATGTTTACAAGAGAAACTTGGGTCATAAAAGTTCCCAGTGGAAGTAAATCATTTACTGTCACCAACATGGATGCTATCTCTTTTTTCTGATCAGAAACAGCTCTTATGATTAGTCTTTCTAAGGTTCATTTCCATGATTATTTCACTGAATACCTAAGTGGCCATAGCCTTCACCAACTTAGATTCATTCATCTTAATAATATAGTAATGTGGTTGTTAGTAGTATGTTTTCTTGTTAAATCAATTAATAATTAATAAATATTCCTATGTATTTTCCCTGGGAATGGGGGAGAAAAAATACTTCCCACGTATTACCTGCATGTCCTAAAAGGCAATGGGGGGGGGGGGGGGGGGGGGGGGGGGGGGGAGAGCTGGAAATCCTCACCTTCAGTTTTCACTTTTCCAAAAGAAGATAGAGAAAAGGGGGCCAAATGAGGATTTTTTCCTTTAAGGCTGAGTCCTCTGTTCTTAACGTTACCTTGCTTATGCAGAAAATGGCAAATATGTATGAAAAAATAAAAATATTTTCTTGTTTAAAGTTCATGTAACTTCTATGTACTCTATACCTACATGTACTGTATGAGGAGGGTTAACTGAGTAAGAAGTGACAGGGTATGGGAGAGGTGTGGTAAGAAGAGGAATAGGTATGAGAGAGGTGTGGTAATAAGAGGAATAGGTATGAGAGAGGTGTGGTAGTAAAAGGAGCATGTATAAGAGAGCTGAAGGGGCTGTGTTGAAATGGTCTGGACATGGAGGAGATAAATGAGAAGAGGATCACTAAGAGGGTACACATGACAGAAATGGAGGGAACAGGAAAAAGGGAGAACCGAGGAGGAGTTGGACAGATGGAGTGAAAAAGGCCTTATGTGTCTGGGGCCTGAACATGGAAGAGGGTGTGAAGTGTGCATGGGATAGAGTGAATTGAGTGATGTGGTATACAAAGGGTAATGTGCAGAACCAAGGCATGTAAATATAAAGTGGTCAGGGTATACCATATAAAGGTCTGTAAGGCTTTCTTTTGAATGGATGTCTCTGGTTTTGTAGTTTTTACATGATAGTTGGATTGTGGATGTGACCAAATGAGGCTTTTCTTTGTCTGTTCATGACACTACCATGCTACTGCAGAAAATGGCAAACAGTAGTGAAAAGAACCTATTACGGTATGTCTATTTTATTTATGAAACTAATCACAGATATATCACAAGTGTCATACAGTACACTCAAATATATGGGTGGGTGTGGGAAGGTGGAATGTCAGTAACTTCTTAAAGTTTTGAATGCTAGACACCTTTCTACATAGGTCACAGTCAGAGGTACCTAATGCTCTTATAGAATGAAGGCTGGTGTCCTGCCATTACAACTTATAAGTCAATTTTATCTTTGATTCTAAAACAATGCTAGTAGCACTTTTATTTGTCAACTAGGGTGAACTTTTGTCATTCATTTACAAAAATCTTTAATTTTTTAAAGTTTGTTTTTCCAGTGCCCTGGAATGCATGCATATGTTGAACTACATTATGAGGAGGTCATTATATTCTAGTTTTGGATTTCCCTTACTATTGGGAATATGAGCTCAAGCCACTGACAGCTTGTAATGTACTGTGAGGTGAAATACACCCCAATACTGTGGCAAACCAGCTTTTTCATTTCATTTCCAGTACATCACCCTCTTCCCTTCTTTTATATTCAAGGCCCAAGATTCTAATTCACACAATGTTGAGACTACAAGACCTTCAAACATACCCATCTTTGCCCTTTCAGTCACTGACTTCCTTCAAACATACCCGTCTTTGCCCTTCTAGTCACTGACTTTTTCTTCAACATGCTCCTTAATACACTAAAGACTTTAAGCCCCTCTCCTGCCCTGTGACTCACTTCAACCTCCATGATTCCATTCACTTCTAAGCCCACTTCCAGGTAACTGAAGCATTCCACTTCCTCAAAGTCTCCCCCATTTTAAACTCTTAAGACAGTGATTTTGTTAACACTAACATTCAACATATTTTTGTAGCTAAACTCTATTACCAACCTCTGGAGTTTTTCTCTAGCATCTGTCACTTAAGTTCTGTCAATCCAAAAACATATCCTTTATCTCCCATCCCCTCACTATTCCTAGCATACTGGACACCAATTCCTTCCTCTGAGACCTCTCACCTTTGGCTCTTTCAGCACACCAACCACAAGCAGATTAAACAGCTATGGTAACATCAGATATACTCAATAAAGACCTGAATTCACAGGGAACCACACACCCTCCTCGCTCCCTACTCAGAGACATGCCTTACTCTTCCAGTAAAAAACTCTTCATTACATTTAGTAACTACCCATTTACCTTCAGCAAGACATCTACAATCAACTCTAGGCTTTCTCTAGATCCATAAATGCCACAACCAAGTCACTAAAGCTCATTCTGCCCAAGAAAAGCCTCCACTTCTTTCTCTACTGTTCTCTCATAAATTTAGATTAGATATAAAGACTTATAATGTGCTGCACACTAACCAGTTGGTGTGAGGAGTAACTTCTCCAAACCTATGACAGGCCCCTCCACAAGAAGGGACACCAGCACTGCCACTAGTACTGATATGAAGGTGGCACCAACTGTCTCTACTACCTGCCAGACATGGAAAAGAAATTACAGTAGTTTATTTCACTCATTAATGTCATTACAATAAGATAAGACATAAAATATCAGACAGCATAATATTAAAATGCAAAGGACATCAATGTTTACCTTTTGGATCAAGGGACATGATACTTTTGGACATAAAATTGTTTGTACAAGTAGAACTGTTAAGATTCCATGATATTAAGTAGTGTTTGAATAATGGATTCTATTTATCACAGATACCCATCTTCCTGATGGGGTTTTCTGGTTTCTAAGGGTTATACATGGAAATATATACTACATATAAACATGTGAAAAACATTTATTGAAACTGTCCCAAATTCTTTCTCTCCACTCTTAATTAGCACACTATTGACATGGGTATAGTCTAATGATTATGTAGAATATGAGGTACTAGACTGGGGGCTGGAAAATTGTTGGATATCAATATAATGGCAGAGCAAAGGCAACATCACTGACATGACAGGGAGAACTGTGGAAAGCACAGCATGCAACTACCTTGAATTGAAATTTTGGAAACTTGGGCCATTTTGTCAGGATCTTGAATGCAGGGGCATTCAGATTTTGGATATTTTTGAGATGTGGATACTTGGACTGGATATCTACCTTTAGTTGGCTCATTAGATCCCTTTGTCTTCATACTTCTTTGTAAGATATTATATTTAAGAATAGTGGCCTTCACAAGGCAGTAGATGGTGGGCAGCCATTGACCAGATAGGTGTATTACCAATACTACCTTCCTGTGTATCAGGAACATCAGTGACAGTTGTATAGTGAGTCAGCACTTCAGTGATTGTCAAGTTTCACTCCTCTGACCCACATAGCTGTCTTTTTTTTCTGCCCCACCCACATGTGAACTGCTGGTATTTTGTCCATAAACACATTATCTCTCCTTGTCAAACATAACATGTGACAACACTTAACTCACACAATTCTTTGTAATTCTAGATTTTCCTGTGGCGAGTGCTGTGGTCGCCCTGCCTTTTAGCAAAATGATAGGAGCAATAGGCAAAAGTAGTAGGTAGGAAAATTAGATAGGAGCAATAGGTAGGAACATTTAGCTGTGAGCATTAGGTAAGATTAGTTGGTTGGAACATCAGGTAGAAGTTGGTGAGAACATTAGGTAGAAGCCTCTGGAAATACTGCACAAGAGTTGCCCTCTGCCTGTTAAGGGCGAAATGCTAAAGGGCTCAGAGGCAGCACTTGAGTTCATCAGCTATGGAGACTATTTTGTTGCCGAGGCTAACTTGAAGGAGTTCCCAAAGGAAAGGGGCATACCTAGATAGATGCCTTTTACCTGTTAACACCTCCAAACAGATATTCATGTGAGCTGGGTAACACCTTTATATGGATATTCATGCCTCTTGGAAAGTTTCAATAGAGCATCATACCTTCTGCCCATTAAATCCCTTATGATATCTTGTGGGCCTCAAGAAAGATTGCCCAAGGAATCATTCATTTGTGCACCCTGGAACCCTAAAACCCTTTTCAACAAGAAATTTCTCTACATAGATCAAGAAACTCATCTTGTTCGCTCATCCTGGTAGAGCACATGATGTAATGAAGGTGCCTCTACTTTATCCTTGGTCTGAAACCTTTCACTGGAGGAAATTAAAGAAAAAAAGGCCTTGAACACTCTTCTTTCACCAGTGTAAAATTAACTTTAGACATGGTGGATCTACCCTGTGCAGCTCTGGGATTCCTGCTCCCAGTGAGATGGATTCCAGTATGCCTCCAATCCACCAGTGAAGGTATTTATCTTTTCTTTTTGGACTGATCTGAAAGCTTTTTCTCAACCCATTTTCCTTCAGGTGGATATGGTCTCAGTGAATCACCAGACAGTGGGTCACCAAATATAAGGGACCAAGTTTATCTCTAATAATTTGGTACATATTTCAACAAATGGAAGAGCCCCATATATGCTGAAATATGGGTGTGTTTGAGTATTAGATTCCATCCATCAATGGAAATATTGCCAATTCCTCTTCACTTAATCAATATCTTTTTGCCCAACATTCACTATTTCACTGATTATGTATGCATATATGTGTGATAGTCATGATGGTAAGTTCATAAATGTATAAACACAACTACCTAAGATTTTTGTGGATAGGAACAAATTTGTATTATACTTTTTTTTTTTTTTTTTTTTATACTTTGTCGCTGTCTCCCGCGTTTGCGAGGTAGCGCAAGGAAACAGACGAAAGAAATGGCCCAACCCCCCCCCCCCCCCATACACATGTACATACACACGTCCACACACGCAAATATACATACCTACACAGCTTTCCATGGTTTACCCCAGACGCTTCACATGCCTTGATTCAATCCACTGACAGCACGTCAACCCCTGTATACCACATCGCTCCAATTCACTCTATTCCTTGCCCTCCTTTCACCCTCCTGCATGTTCAGGCCCCGATCACATAAAATCTTTTTCACTCCATCTTTCCACCTCCAATTTGGTCTCCCTCTTCTCCTCGTTCCCTCCACCTCCGACACATATATCCTCTTGGTCAATCTTTCCTCACTCATTCTCTCCATGTGCCCAAACCATTTCAAAACACCCTCTTCTGCTCTCTCAACCACGCTCTTTTTATTTCCACACATCTCTCTTACCCTTACGTTACTTACTCGATCAAACCACCTCACACCACACATTGTCCTCAAACATCTCATTTCCAGCACATCCATCCTCCTGCGCACATCTCTATCCATAGCCCACGCCTCGCAACCATACAACATTGTTGGAACCACTATTCCTTCAAACATACCCATTTTTGCTTTCCGAGATAATGTTCTCGACTTCCACACATTTTTCAAGGCTCCCAAAATTTTCGCCCCCTCCCCCACCCTATGATCCACTTCCGCTTCCATGGTTCCATCCGCTGACAGATCCACTCCCAGATATCTAAAACACTTCACTTCCTCCAGTTTTTCTCCATTCAAACTCACCTCCCAATTGACTTGACCCTCACCCCTACTGTACCTAATAACCTTGCTCTTATTCACATTTACTCTTAACTTTCTTCTTCCACACACTTTACCAAACTCAGTCACCAGCTTCTGCAGTTTCTCACATGAATCAGCCACCAGCTATATACTACTATATACTTTTCTCACAATTCAGCTTCTTTGGCATCATCAGCCAAAGGAACAAGATTTCAAACATTTCATCTGTTCTTTCCTATTTTCTGCCTCGCCAATGGAAGAGTCCCCAAAAATATCAGTGACCCATTATATCTGTTGACAAACACCTAGCATTTTGCTGAATTCATTCTAACCCAGTCACAAAAGAGAAAAACCTATAATGATGACCTTCCCTTATTTTAGAGAAGCCTAAACCTCTGGAAATAGGGGTAAAATAAAAAGATATACCATTTTACTGGTGCATTTTATCATGATGCAAATATATCTTATGAAATGCAAGCCAGCTGTGAGTGTTCACACAATATTCATACATGTGGATCATGAGATTTTACAAACCCTGGCATGAGCATGTACTAAAACTGAACCTACAATCCATTTTATGTCAGTTACTATGGAAGATCATTGCAATACTGTTTGGTACCTTAACAACCGTATAGACGTGTGTCCTTCAGTCTTGTCAGTAGGCACTATAATGTTGGCGATGACACTGAAAATTAACATCAATACAGGTAACATACATAAAGCATGTAAAACCAATAGAGGACATAAACAGATATGGTTAGTCATCTTGTACCTTGTTAAAATGTGTGAAATAGTAGGGTGTCCTGGCATTCCATACTATGGCCATTTGCAGAGACATAGCTACTAGGTAGATGGTGTAGGTAAGGCGACTCAATGGTTGCCAAGAAGGGTGTGACAGAAACCCATCTACCACTCCTATAACAGAATAATAACAAGATACATTAATCACAAAATAAAAGTCCTTTCACAGAAAGAGGAACATAAAGTGAGTGAAAAGGTTTAGCACTACAAGAGAGTAAAAATAAACACATGATGATATGGTGGAGTCATCATTCCACTGAAAGTACTGATGAGTACATGACCATGACAATGTCAACTTATTGTATCAAAGTAAATTACACTTGCAAAACCAAGTTTTGAAAAAAAAATTTTCAGCAAACAGAAACAAGAAGGGATATTATTAGCAAACAGCAGTTGATAAAGAATGCTTTATATTGATTAATAATTCTTTGACTGACTGGAATCTTCTGAGTGACAAATCCACTTAATTACTGTATTACTGTGTATAACTGAACCATGTATGGTAAAATTCAGGGCTTGTATGAATCAAAAGTATTTGGAGTCTAAACACTAATTCATCATTTTTGAATAAGCATACAAGCACTGAATGTGAGCTCTTTGGCTATTTTCTTAAATCATGAATACAACACCAGCAAAATAAATGTAAAATAAAGAATTGGTGCTTTGAATAAGAAAGGATTTGTAACATTGAGCATAATGTTTCTTATGAGGGGTCCTGCTGGACAGCAAGTAAAAAAAAATTACTTTAGCACCTAAACCACTAACATCAGTATATAAACTATGAATAGAACAGCCTTAAACAATTCATTCCTCCCAGACACACAAGTTACAATCCTCTAGTTTTATCTCTCTCTACAGGCTCCCCTGTCTCAAAGTCCAAGGCCAAATTAATTATTTAAGGGAGGGAAATACATAAATCTAATTTCTTCTTACATGTATGTTACAACAAAGTCTTTTAGCAAAAGAAATTTTTCAGCAGTGTTAATAAGAAGGAAGGACTGTATGCCATGTTATCAGATGAAAGCAAAAAGCATGGCACTAACATTTATACTGGTACAAATGTGTTCTGCTTATAATTAAGAAAAATAAACTGATGTATTGTTATTATCCTAAAATATTTTAAATCTGGTTTACCAAATTAAGTTGTATGGGAGAGTGATGATTGATAAGGTCGTGGCACACACAGAACATCAGACTAAGAAGGAACAATGCAGTTTCAGAAGCTGCAGAGGATGTGTGCATGAGATGTTTACTTTGAAGAATGTGTGTTGGAAATATCTACTGAAAGTGAAGTATATGTATGTGGCATTTATGGATCTGGAGAAGGTTATGATTGGGGAGATGCTTCATGGAAGGAGTTACGTACACATGTCATGGGATCACTACTGGTTGTGATGAGTTTTAATCAGCAGAATACATCTAAGTAATGGGAAACCACAGTGCTCTTCCCCAATATGATGCTCTGTACATGCCTTCACCCTTCCCCACTTGCCCCCTTCACCAATGTCCCCATTTGTTCTCTTGTCTTACACACCTTATATACCTCCTTCCAATGATACTCTCTCACCCCAGCTCTCATTTACCCTCTTTTTCAACCTTTGTACCTTTCTCTTTATACATCTCCCAGTCATTTGCACTCCTTCCTTGCAAGTATCATCCAAACGCCTCTCTTTTCTCTTCCACTAACAACTTTACTTCCTCATCTCACCACTCACTACACTTTCTAATCCGCCCACCTCCCACCTTACTCATGCCACATGCATCTTTTACACAAGCCATCGCTGCTTCCCTAAATACATCCAATTCCTCACCCACTCCCCTCACGTCATTTGCTCTCACCTTTTGCCATTCTAAAGTCAATCTCTCCAGGTACTTCCTCACACAAGTCTCCTTTTCAAGCTCACTTACTCTGATCACTCTCTTCTCCCCAATATTTTCTCTTCTTTTTTAAAAACATCTACAAATCTTCACTTTCGCCTCCACAAGACAGTGATCAGACAGCCCTCCAGCTGCCCCTCTCAGCACATTAACATCCACAAATCTCTCTTTTACATGCCTATCAATTAATATGTAATCCAATAATGCCCTTTGACCATCTTTTCTACTCACACATGTATACTTATGTATATCTCTCCTTTTAAAACAGGTATTCACAATCACCAGTCTTTTTTGAGCCAACACAAATCCACAAGCCCTTCACCATTTCCATTTACAAAGCTCAATACCCCATGTACACCAATTATACCCTCAACAATACTCACCTTCGCATTCTAATCACCCATCACTAAAACCTGGTCTCGTGCATCAAAGCTGCTGACACACTCACACAGCTGCTCCCAAAACACTTGCCTCTCATGATCTTTCTTCTCATGACTAGGTGAATAGGCACCAATAATCACCCATCTCTCTCCATCCACTTTCAGTTTACCCACATCAATCTAGAATTTACTTTCTTACACTCTATCAAATACTCCAACAACTCCTGCTTCAGGAGTAGTGCCACTCCTTCCTTAGCTCTTGTCCTCTCACCAACCCCTGACTTTACTCCCGAGACTTTTCCAAACCACTCTTCCCCTTTACCCTTGAGCTTCATTTCAATCAGAGCCAGAACATCCAGGTTTCTTTCCTCAAACATACTACCTATCATTCCTTTCTTCTCATCTTTGTTACATCCACAGACACATTCAGGCACCCAAGTCTGAGCCTTAGAGGAAGATGAACACTGCATGCTTGACTCCTTTTTCTGCTTCCTTTTTAGAAGTTGACATACAAGGAGGGGAGGGTTTCCAGTCCCCCGCTCCCACCCCCTTTAGTCGCCTTCTATGACCCGTGATGAATATGTGGGGAGTATTCTTTCTCCCCTATCCCCAGGGATACTGTAAATATACATCATCTTTTTCTGACCTATGGAAAAGTTATTATGTATCATGCAGTATGCTTCAAATCCTCATGAAAACATTCTCAGTTACCAAAATAGTTTCTGTAAATAAGAAAAATTAAGTCAACAAAAAAAGCATATTAGTTATTAAAAACCATAATATTGACAGGAAGTTATGGGTAATAGTCTCAATGTAGTGCAAATGTAATTCTTGACAGCTTTACCTATGGTAGTGAACTGAGACTCTAAAAATACACATATTTGTTACCACTAGAAAGTATGTTTCTAAGAACAAGGGCACAGAGTGACTTAAAAAAAAAGGCTTTTAGATAAAAATCAGACATGCAGCTTGTGTTAACAAGTTTTAAGATGAAATTTAACAAAGCTAAGTATATCACAAGTAAAACTAAGAATGGGCTCTCTGGTCTAAAATGAAAAAGAAGCCCTAAATCATAAACTTTTAAGAATTTTAGCATTCCTTGAGGGGAAGTAATTCAATTTGTAAAACAAGAAATATTTTGCACAAAAGAGATACTGAATTTTACATCACTGCAAGCAAAATAAGACAATGATGTTGTAACATTTAAATCATATTTCTCAAGCCAAATAAAATTTTCTTAAAACTGACTGCTACACCTTTGTATAAATCTTTCATAAATAGATAATTTCCTGTATCATTATTACAATAATTTATAAATGAGATTATCTGTGAGTTAAAGGAACATTCTTGTCTTAAAAAAAAACACATTTGTCTCTGACCAGATTGCTTTCCTTTGTTTCCAGTAAAGAATGACATTTCAACACCTGTCTGTTGATTAATATCTTTTATATTTATGCCTTTCAATGGTAACCTGGACTGTACTTAACAGTTCATTTTAGTAATAATCTATAATATGTGATGTTATGCCAAGAGTAAATTTAGATATTCATTATCAAAATGTTTTATGCTTGCTATTTTATGAATCTGTTGTAAATCAAGGTGGACCGGGCACTATATAGCATTTCATAACACTATTGAGAGTTAAATCATAATTGATACACAGCTGTGGCAATCAGTTTAGCTGTAGTCATAGTTATTTTAGGTATAAATGACAAAAGATATATAATACAAAGGTACATATTACAGATTACCACACACTTCACTAATCCAAGAATGGAAATCAGACTATAGTTGGTCTAAAATAAGAAGTGCATTTGTATTTAGTAGATACTATCCTTCATCTGATTCAAATAGAGCATAAACATTTGTCTTTGAACTTTACTTTGGTAACAGCTGGTGAATTTTCTTGGAATGGACATAATCAGTTATATCTTAACATTTGGTAAACCTTATTGCTGTGGTGAACTTGTCTGCATCTGAATTTGATAGCTACACAGACAAAACCTAAGTATCAATAAAGTACCTTCATACAGTAACATGATTATCAAAATTGAACTATAATGGCAGGAGTTGCACTTCTGGAAAATATGGCAATTCTGGTGGCAAACCTTAAGGATAACAAATAATTCTTTTCATAACGGTTCACCATTTCCTGTGTGAGCAAGGTAGTATCAAGAACAAATGGCAGAGCCTCAGAGGGAATAATCCTCTTGTGGCTCCATGCTCCTGTTCTTTCTTTTGGAAAGTTATACAGGAAGGGAGTATTTCCAGCCATCTGCTCCTGCCCTTCTTAGTCGCTTTCTACAATTTGCAGGGAATGCATGGGTAGTATTCTTTTCTCCCCTAATAATATCATCAATAATATCATCTTTGATAATTTTGACTGTCAGTGTTCCCTTTTTTTTTTTTTTCAATGGTTCACTAAATGAGGTTTGTATGGCCTTTACTGAACTCTTAAACATATTAGATTGTATAATAAACTTGATCTTCAAGATTTCAATTTTCTTTGCACAGATCTTCAAATAAACCAAGATTGGTACAGTATAGCAAGTGACACCACAAAAGTATTTTGCACTGCCCTTGAAAACAATAGTGAGCATTTTGATAGTGAAACAAAACCAAAAAATGACAAAACTTTTATAACTGTGCTAGTAATGTTTTGTACAAAGAGCAGACTTTCATAAGGTACACCATCCATATACCACACAGTCAATATCACATCAAGCCTAGTTTTCTGGCATTAATGATGTCAACTGACCCATGTATGCCTTGTTGTTCTCAAAAGAGGCTGTTTTGGTGTCGTCATACAAGCATTTCTTTACATCACCAATTTTCTAATGTAAGTAGGTTTTGCATAAAATCATATGCATTTGCCACAGGAAATAACTGTAAATAATGGACAACAATTGTTTACATAAAAGTGGTGCAAATACATGGGGATACCATGTTTATCACTAAGTGCACAATGCAGAACATGCCTTTACAGATTAAAAGCTTTTGAATCTGTAACTGTTTCCAAAGATGGCTGGTATGGATGTTCACTTATGATATTCAAACTTTAACTTATCAAATGTTACTGACTCCTTACTGACCTCCATAGCCAGTTCACTTATACTAAAACTTATCAAATGTTACTGAATCCTTACTGACCTCCATAGCCATTGTGGCAAGCATAAACAACCCAAGCAAGTGCAGCAGCCCAGGCAGCCCTGTGCAGTCCTGCATAAACCACCTGTGTCATAACATCATAATCAACCTTAGCTGGGAAGGTGTTGTAGCTCCACATTCCAAACACCACCAACAGGCCCGTACTTACAGCCACTGTCCATCCACCCACCACCATCCACTGTAACAGTTTCATTTTATGAGAAGGTAGCTAAGCCATCAACAATTACTTAAACAGTCCCAATCAGTTAGTTCATGGCTAGAGCATCACCAGGTATGGTGATAATAACAATTAGTATCTGGCTAAGTCACAATCATATACAGAGTAAGTTGCAAAATATTTTCCGGGTGGCTGGGCCACCATCTCACACGATAAGTCACATATCACTCTCCAGCTGGTTAAGCCACCATCATATGCAGTAACAATCACAAAACACTTTCCAGCTAGGTGGGGCACCATCATACAAAGCAACAGTTACATATAACTCACTGATTGACTGGGCCACCATCATACACATAGCAACAGTCACATATCACTCTCCAATTGACTAGGCCACCATCATACATAACAATCACAATACACTCTTCAGCCAGGTGAGCCACCATCATACATGGCAACAATCCCATAACACTCTCCAGCTAGCCTGGCAACCATCATACACAGAAACACTCATACATAACTCTCTAACTGACTGGGCCACCATCATACACAGGAACAGTCACATAACACTCTTCAGCTGGCTTGGCACCAATCATACACTCATATATAACTCCAATTGGCTAGGCCACTATCATACATGGCAAATCAAATAACACTTTTTAATTGGCCGGGCCACCATCACAGACTGTGACAGTCACAGAGAACTCACCAATTGGCTAGACCACCATCATACACAGCAACAGTCACATACCATTATCAGCTGGGGCACCAACATACACAGCAATAGTCACATATCTTTATTCATTTAACTGTGACATCATCATACACAGCAAGAGTCACATATCACTTTCTAATTGGATGGAACACAATCTTACACAGCAACACTCACATGACATTTTCTAATTTGCTAGGACACCCATACATAGCAGCAGTAATGTATCACTATCTAATTGGCTGAGACACCATCTAATACTACCCATTGAAACACTTCTGATCAATCAGCACTTGCCTGAGCCATGAACAAAGCAGGAGTCTCATAAGGATAGAAGAGCATCCCAAGGAAGGAAGCATGTGTGTGTGTGTGTGTGTGTGTGTGTATGTGTGTGTGTGTGTGGTGATTGGGAATACCTAGTTTAAAACAGGTTTAAAAACAGAGATATACATAAGTATAAGTATGTGAGTATGAAAGATGGTCAAGGGGCATTATCCTCCTGATAAATATTTATTTTATTTATTATACTTGTCACTGTCTCCCGTGTTAGCATGGTAGCGCAAGGAAACAGACGAAAGAATGGCCCAACCCACCCACATACACATGTATATACATAAACATCCACACATGCACATATACATACCTATACATCTCAATGTATACATATATATATATATACACACAGACATATACATATATACACATGTACATAATTCATACTATCTGCCCTTTATTCATTCCCGTCACCACCCCACCACACATGAAATGAAAACCCCTTCCCCCGCATGTGTGCGAGATAGCACTAGGAAAAGACAACAAAGGCCACATTCGTTCACACTCAGTCTGTAGCTGTCATGCATAATGCACCAAAACCACGGCTCCCTTTCCACATCCAGGCCCCACAAAACTTTCCATGGTTTACCCCAGGCGCTTCACATGCCCTGGTTCAATCTATTGAAAGAACGTTGACCCCAGTATACCACATCGTTCCAATTCACTCTATTCCTTGCCCACCTCTCACTCTCCTGCATGTTTAGGCCCCAATCACACAAAATCTTTTTCACTCCATCCTTCCATCTCCAATTTGGTCTCCCACTTCTCCTTGTTCCTTCCACCTCTGACACATATCCTCTTTGTCAAACTTTCCTCACTCATTCTCTCCATGTGACCAAACCATTTCAAAACAACCTCTTCTGCTCTCTCAACCACACTTTTTATTACCACACATCTCTCTTACCCTTTCATTACTTACTCAATCAAACCACCTCACACCACATATTGTCCTCAAACATCTCATTTCCAGCACATCCATCCTCCTCCGCACAACTCTATCTATAGCCCACACCTTGCAACCATATAACATTGTTGGAACCACTATTCCTTCAAACATACCCATTTTTGCTTTCCAAAATAATGTTCTCAACTTCCACACATTTTTCAAAGCTCCCAGAACTTTTGCCCCCTCCCCCACCCTATGATTCACTTCCGCGTCCATGGTTCCATCCGCTGCCAAATCCACTCCCCGATATCTAAAACACTTCACTTCCTCCAGTTTTTCTCCATTCAAACTTACCTCCCAACTGCCTTGTCCCTCAACCCTACTGTACCTAAAAACCTTACTCTTATTCACATTTACTCTCAGCTTTCTTCTTTCACACACTTTACCAAACTCAGTCACCTGCTTCTGCAGTCTCTCACCCAAATCAGCAACCAGCGCTGTATCATCAGCGAACAACAACTGACTCACTTCCCAAGCTCTCTCATTCACAACAGACTGCATACTTGCCCCTCTCTCCAAAACTCTTGCATTCACCTCCCTAACAACCCCATCCATAAACAAATTAAACAACCATCATAATGTCAGTGCTTCTAAACAGAGTTAATCTCCCTCTGTCTTTCTTTTTTCTCCCTCTTTGCAATAAGGTACCCATCTAGACAGATAAGGTCAGATCTGGTATCTTTAATATGTTCCATCTCCATTACTCCAAAATACTGGGTTTGTTTTTCTTGGTTTGGCCTTTGAATACTAGCTCATTTCGATTTACAGTACTAACGTCCATCAGCTTTTGTATATATTACCTTCAGTATGAGACTCAAACCACTTAGCATTCCTGGCTTCTCTGAGGAAGTAGTGGGACTTTTTAGCAATTGTGTTTAAAGAGAAAGGGGAATGATTATCTATCCTTATGATAAAGGGAGGGATTTCCACATTTGTGGGACCCCATTTTCTAAAGTTTCTCTTATATTATACAAATTATCAAACTTATGTATCACGTAAGAATTCACAGTTTTCCTCATTTAGCTTATTACATTCTTTAAATCTTTTTGAATAACCACTGAACTGAATAACTGAAGAAGGCATGATTATTTTAATGAAAAGGCTATCATTATAAAATAATGGGTTCTGAGACTTTGAAACCTCTTCCTCCTGCAAGGAAGGCTGTGAACTAAGGTAATGACTTTCCTGCTGGAAGGAAAGGTTTTTATATTTAAAAAAACCCACTTCTTAATTGGTCTTGCCTGTGAATAAAGGTATTGAGAATATAGTACATCAACATAAGGGATAGAGGGGCTTTACATTCCTACTCTTCTAGCTGTGTTCAGTTCCTAACACAGCTGTGGGTGTTCTTAAGGATCTCCATCACAATGCAGGCTTTATATACACTGAAAAACCCAGAACCATTACTTAAAAACATATTCATTAACTCTATTCCCATTTACATAGAATGGGTCACTTCCACAAAGGAACGCACCTTTATTGAGGATCAATACTGCAGAACTATCACCCAAGACTGCAGGCTGATAAAGAGCAGGGAAGACTGTTTTCCTCAGATAACAACTTTACCTTGCTACCCTGTCACCTTTATCTAATTATTATACTTTGTCGCTGTCTCCCGCGCTAGCGAGGCAGTGCAAGGAAACAGACGAAAGAATGGCCTAACTCACCCACATACACATGTATATACATACATGTCCACACATGCACATATACATACCTATACATCTCAACATATACATATATATATATATATATATACACACACCCAGACATATACATATATACACATGTACATAATTCATACTGTCTGCCCTTATTCATTCCCATCGCCACCCCGCCACACATGAAATGACAGCCCCCTCCCCCTGCATGTCGCGAGGTAGCGCTAGTAAAAGACAACAAAGGCCACATTTGTTCACACTCAGTCTCTAGCTGTCATGTCTACTGCACTTATCCCTAATAAATTAAAAAAAATTTCTTTTCAAAAAAGCCACCTTATCCCTAATAATTAAAAAAAAAATTCCTCTTTTCAAAGAAGTAATAGATTTAAAACTGCTGTACCATTTCAGTCATAACTTTACATGATGACAGATGTACATGAGAATGTGTGTATTCTCACATACATCTAATGTGTTGAATGGCTCAGTACCAGTTTCAGATTCCTGCTTTTTCCATAAAAGTAAAATCTCTTGAATTCCTGAACTAATCAATACAAAATTGGTCAATATAATGTATGTATCATGCTAACATACTTCTCAAGGAAATGTTCACCATAAAAATCAAGGTTTTTCATCACTGAAAACCGATGGGAGGTGATAATATACTTTGATATTTTGCTGAATTTGCATCTTCATATAAGAAAATAAAAAGACCTACTTGCTTCTCAACTTTGGTGTAATGAAGCAGGGATAAGAAATTCCTTTTGGATTATTTAGATGAAATTTTGAAATAATTCTACAAATATTTGTGAACTTTACCATATCAATCTTGACCTTCTTCTGGCCCTGAAGATGCAGGATGTAGCCCATCCAGATCCCTACTATCCATGGTGATGCACGGGACCATGGAACAAAGTATATCAAATCATTGTAAGCATCTGTGTTCCTGAAAGAGCAACAGTTTGTCAGAATTTACCTGAAGGAAGTGAGACAAAAAAGTGCTACAGAAAATAAAAACATTCAAACATCAAGAAACAAATTTCCTGTTTGGGCTACACTGATACACTTTCTCAAAACCACCAAACAAGTTTGTTAACTTATTGTAAAGTAACTAAGGTATTATCAGAAGAGAGAAAAATAACCTAATTTATATATGTCTTTAATTGCACATGATTGCCATGTCCCACGTCACCAAGACAGCGCCAGGAAACAGACGAAGAATGGCCCATCCACCCACTCACACACACACACACACACACAAACACACACACACACACACACACATAAATGTGAATAAAAGCAAGGTTATTAGATTCAGTAGGGTTGAAGGACAAGTTAATTGGGAGGTAAGTTTGAACAGAGAAAAAAATGGAGGAAGTGAAGTGTTTTAGATATCTGGGAGTGGACTTAGCAGCAGAGGAACCATGGAAGTGGAAGTGAGTCACAGGGTGGGGGAGGAGGCAAAGGTTCTTAGAGTGATGTAGAATGTGTTGAAGGCAAGAATGTTATCTCGGAGAGCAAAAATAGGTATTTTGAAGGAAGAGTGCTTCCAGCAGTCTTATATGGTGGCAAGGCATGGGCTAAAGATTGGGCTGTGAATGTGTTAGAAATTAAATGTTTGAGGACAATATGTGGTTTGATTGAGTAAGTAATGAAAGGGTAAGAGAGATGTGTAGCAATAAAAAGAGTGTGGTTGAGAGAGCAGAAAAGGGTGTGTTAAAATGGTTTGGACACATGGAAAGAATGAGTAAGGAAAGATTGACAAAGAGGATATTATGTGTCAAAGGTGGAGGGAAGAAGAAGTTGGAGACCAAACTGGACAAAGAGGATATTATGTGTCAAAGGTGGAGGGAAGAAGAAGTTGGAGACCAAACTGGAGGTGGAAGGATGGAGTGAAAAAGATTTTGAGTTATCATGGCCTGAACATACAGGAGGGTGAAACACTTGCAAGGAATAAAGTGAATTGGAACAATGTGGTATACCAGGGTGATGCGCTGTCAATGGATTGAACCAGGGCAAGTGAAGTGTCTGGGGTAAACCATGGAAAGGTTTGTGGGGCCTGGATGTGGAAAGGGAGCTGTGGTTTCAGTGCATTACACATGACAGCTAGAGACTGTGAACAAATGTGGCCTTTTTTGTCTGATCCTGGTGATGCCTCGCTGGAAGGTGTGGGGGGATGTTATTTCGTGTGTGGTCGGGTGGCGACAGGAATGGATGAAGGCAGCAAGTATAGATATGTACATGTGTATATGTCTGTGTATGTATGTGTATGTATATGTTAAAATGTTTTATTTTCATATTTGTATATGTGTATGTCTGTGAATGTATATGTATGTATACGTTAAAATGTTTTATTCTTATATTTATCATACTTAGTCACTATCTCCCTCATCAGCGAGGTAGCACAAGAAAACAAACGAAAGAATGGCCCAACCCACTCACATACACATGTATACACATTAACATTGAAATGTATATGTGTGTATGTGAGCATTCATGTATATATATATGTGTAAGTGGGTGGTTTGGGTCATTCCTCGTCTGTTTCCTTGTGCTACCTCGCTAACGCAGGAGATGGCGGTTAAGTATGGTAAATATATATCATATACATTCATTTATTATACATAATCGCTGTTTCCCAAATCAGGATAGATTGACAAAGAGGATATATGTGTCAGATGTGGAGGGAACAAGAAGTGGGAGACTAAATTGGAAGTGGAAGGATGGAGTGAAAAAGATTTTAAGCGATCGGGGCCTAAACATACAAGAGGGTGACAGGCGTGCAAGGAATATACTGAATTGGAACGATGTGGTATACCGGGTTCAACATGCTGTCAATGGACTAAACCAGGGCATGTGAAGCGTCTGGGGTAAACCATGGAAAGGTCTGTGCGGCCTGGATGTGGATAGGGAGCTGTGGTTTCAGTGCATAACACATGACAGCAAGAGACTGAAGCCTTTTTGTTTGTATTCCTAGTGCTACATTGCTGAAGTAGGGGATAGTGACGCTGTTTTCCTGTGGGAAGGGGTAGCGACAGAAATGGATGAAAGCAAGCAAGTATGAATATGTACATGTTTGTACGTAATGTCTGTGTATGTGCATGTATATGTACGTATATGTTGATATGCATATATATGTATATGTGCCTATATGGGCACTTATATATATATATATATATATATATATATATATATATATATATATATATATATATATATATATATATATATATATATATATGTGCATATGAAGGGATAGGCCATATTTCGTCTGTTTCCTGGCACTACCTCGCTAACATGGGAAACAGTGATTATGTATAATAAAACATATAACATATACATATCAACATACACACATATACATACATACAAAGACCTTTACATATATACACATGTACATGTCCATACTTGCTTGCCTTCAATCCATTTCCGGCATCCCTCCCGCCCCACAAGAAACAGCATCGCTACCCCCCCCACTTCAGCGAGGCAATGCCAGGAAAAGAGACAAAAAAAAGAACACAGATTGTAAAGTGTTGAGATGTTGAGTGTCCTTCTACATGGGAAGAGTACAATGCAATTAAGTAGCAAGTGTTTAATAATGTCGTTGTGGTTGTTGCATTATGGGTATGGATGTGTCTGAATAAGCTGATTTAGTGTTTGCAGTGTTGTATGCATGGATGATATCCAGGGTATTGATGGGAAAGTGTGATTCATGTCTGTCTGGGGAAAGTGGCTTTTGACAGGTGCATATGTAGCGGGATGAAGTTTATAAGCAAGGTGGGGAGGATATTTAGTGCTCGTCAGGCTACATCAGTACATATGTGCATGCGTGTGTGCATGTGTGTGTCAGTGACTTGTCAGTGCTATATTTGTTGGGGGTAGGAGGATCTGTGATTAGATGTTGCTGAAGTGTAAGACAGGGGCAAGCTTTTTATCTCTACATGAGGGTTGGTTAGTTTTGGAGTGGTTAGGATAGAAGGGGTCTTGTGATGTTGCACAGAACTGACAGCTAAGCATGATGAAATGGGGTTGTACTGGGGGGACCTTATTTCATTGCATAGATGAAATGTGACTGCAAGGCAGCCTGTGAATGTTCTAAGTACTGTATTCTCAGGGGTCTGCAGCTCTGTTACATATGCTCTTGCAATAGTGAACAACCAGGCAAGTCAGGTGCAGTTTGGGGTGGAGTGGATATATTGTTTATAGAAAATGCTAATGGTTTCTTTTACTTATCCAAATCATTCATTGGTCTAAGGGGCATTTGGTCTGTGTGTTCTGTTTTAATGCTCTTATTTTTGGGAGTGATTTAAGATTTCTCTGAATATAAAGGCTTTCTTGTCAGGATGAGTCATTGTTCCAAATGCGTAATGTTGGGCTGTATGTTTGGTGTTGCTGCTATGGTGTAAGGTTGTTATGATGTGATCATGAAGTTGTCTATGTATGTCAGGACCTCCCTGTTGTGGTTCAATCAAGTCATGGGAGATCACATGCTGGAAAGCCTTGCTGGAACCAATCAAACTAAAATGTTCAAAATATAAAATCTCTTTGGTGCATACTGACAGGCTTAAGCCATATGCACACAGCATGGATTCCAGCATTACTTCACACATTACAGTATGGAGTAAATAAGAATGTATGACAAAAAGAAAATAAAATTAAAAAAATTGTCATTAGTTATATAATAATTTACATACCATGCACTCCCAATTATTAGTTCTAAATACTCACAAGTGCATGTAACAGCTCAGGCACCTAAAAACTGAGGATGACCAGGAAAAATCTACATCTATCTTATTAAGGTGAATACTATGGAAAAAATATTCCCTCTATGCCAAGTAAAGAGTTAATACCAAGGGAACTGCCAAATTTACAAACAAGTGTAAGGCACTGTTTATCTCGCAGAATGCCTGTGTATTAAGGATATAAATAACATGAGGTAACTATTGCCAATCAAAACATGACACAATCATTATCTTCACTTACTGTTACTGTTATTATTGCAGTATTATAATCATTAATGTCTAACACTGGTAGTCATTTTGACATCACCGTAAGGAAAATTGTACAAGTGTTTAACAAGTAAAACAGATACATTTAACAAATGGAGATGTTCATGAGTAGAGAACTTACTCAGCTGTCATCAGGCCAGTAGGGGGTAGGTCTTTAGCATAGGTGATGGCAGCAGGTGTGATGACGGAGACAAGAGTCACCAAGTATAGCCAAACCTTTCCTAGACCATACCATGGGAGAGGTCTGACTTAGTTAATTGCTCCTCTTCAATTAAATCTTACACTATAACAAAATCAAATGGTGAAAAGATATTCTGGCAAATTAACATATGTCCTGAAAATGATGACACATGGTGTAGCATATCTGCAAATAGCTTAATACTCTTGTTTCCACTATTACTGATGAAGCAGTTGGTGATAATGATGACAATAGAGGATTTAAGGTGCACCAGATATTTACCTGCAGAACTGAAGTAATAAAGGGGTAAGATGAACAGTGGAGCCAGTAGGTAAAGCTGACAGTCTACTGCTATATACCAAGTCTGACCAAGACACTGTGGAATAACAGGTGATATACTTCACTGTTGTGAAGTGAAAAATAAAGGTGAGATATATATTTCATAAAGTTATTAAGACATGAGTGTGAAAGTTAGGAGTATATTATCAAAATCCTATTTATATCTTGGATGTCTGTTCCAAATGGAACTTCCTCAAGGGGGTGGCCAAGGAAATAGAGTCTCCTTAACTAGTGAACTCCAGTGCAGCTTCTTAGCCTTTAGTGCCTCACTCTGAACAGGCCACTGGCAGAGGGCAACTCTAGTGCAGTGTTTCCAGAAGCTTCTACCTAATATTCCTAGAGACTACTTTTATCTTCTGCTCCAACCATTTTGCCAAAAGGCATGGCTAGCCCATAGCACTCATCACAAGAAAATCTTGACTTACAAAGAATGAGCTGTGTGAGTTGAATGTTATCGTGTTATATATAACTAGGAGAGATTGTATGTTTGTGGACAGAATGCCAGTAGTCCATATGTGGGTGAGGTGAAAAGAAAAGACAGCTATCTGGGTCACAGGAGTGCAACTTGACAACCAATAAAATGCTGGCTCACTAAGCAGCTGTCACTAACCCTTGCAATACCCAGGCGGATAGTACTGGTAATATACCTCCCTGGTTGCTGGTTGTCTACTAACTACTGCCTATACTACTATATATCAGAATTCCTGAATTAAAACATCCACCTGAGAAGTAAGTTTTACAATGTCATCTCTGTAAGTTGATTATCCTCTAAAATTTCATATGACCTGTGCTTATTTCATATTCTTAAAATGCTAGGCATTTCTAAAGAGTTATAGCATAAACTGTAAAATCAGTAGAATATCCTAACCAACCAATCAACAATACAGTCATCCCTATCTTAACATATTCTACTGCAATAACATCCAAACCCGCCGCCTTGCCAGTTTTCATCTTCCGCAAAACTTTCACTACCACTTCTCTCTTAACCAAACCACTCTCCCTGACCCCTCTCACTTCACACACCACCCCAACCAAAACACCCTACATCTGCCACTCTAACAACAAACACATTCAACAAACCTTCAAAAATACACACTCCATCTCCTCACTTCATCACTACCTGTTATTACTTCCCCCGTGCCCCATTCACTGATGTTCCCATTCATTCTCTTGTCTTACGCACGTTATTAATCTCCTTCCAAAACAATTTTATGGTCTCTCTAAAGTTTAATGACACTCTCTCAACCCAACTCTCATTTGCCCTCTTTTCAACCCTTGCACTTTCCTCTAGACCTCCTACCCTTTACTTACCCTGGGGGAGGAATGGGATGTATTTAGGGAAGCAGTGATGGCTTGTGCAAAAGATGCTTGTGGCATGAGAAGTGTGGGAGGTGGGTTGATTAGAAAGGGTAGTGAGTGGTGGGATGAAGAAGTAAGATCATTAGGGAAAGAGAAGAGAGAGGCATTTGGACAATTTTTGCAGGGAAAAAATGCAAATAAGTGGGAGATGTATAAAAGAAAGAGACAGGAGGTCAAGAGAAAGGTGCAAGAGGTGAAAAAGAAGGCAAATGAGAGTTGGGATGAGAGAGTATCATTAAATTTTAGGGAGAATAAAAAGATGTTTTGGAAGGAGGTAAATAAAGTGCATAAGACAAGGGAGCAAATGGGAACTTCAGTGAAGGGGGCTAATGGGGAGGTGATAACAAGTAGTGGTGATGTGTGAAGGAGATGGAGTGAGTATTTTGAAGGTTTGTTGAATGTGTTTGATGTTAGAGTGGCAGATATAGGGTGTTTTGGTCGAGGTGGTGTGCAAAGTGAGAAGGTTAGGGAAAATGATTTGGTAAACAGAGAAGAGGTAGTAAAAGCTTTGCGGAAGATGAAAGCTGGCAAGGCAGCAGGGTTGGATGGTATTGCAGTGGAATTTATTAAAAAAGGGGGTGACTGTATTGTTGACTGGTTGGTAAGGTTATCTAATGTATGTATGATTCATGGTGAGGTGCCTGAGGATTGGCGGAATGCGTGCATAGTGCCATTGTACAAAGGCAAAGGGGATAAGAGTGAGTGCTCAAATTACAGAGGTATAAGTTTGTTGAGTATTCCTGGGAAATTATATGGGAGGGTATTGATTGAGAGGGTGAAGGCATGTACAGAGCATCAGATTGGGGAAGAGCAGTGTGGTTTCAGAAGTGGTAGAGGATGTGTGGATCAGGTGTTTGCTTTGAAGAATGTATGTGAGAAATACTTAGAAAAGCAAATAGATTTGTATGTAGCATTTATGGATCTGGAGAAGGCATATGATAGAGTTGATAGAGATGCTCTGTGGAAGGTATTAAGAATATATGGTGTGGGAGGCAAGTTGTTAGAAGCAGTGAAAAGTTTTTATCGAGGATGTAAGGCATGTGTACGTGTAGGAAGAGAGGAAAGTGATTGGTTCTCAGTGAATGTAGGTTTGCGGCAGGGGTGTGTGATGTCTCCATGGTTGTTTAACTTGTTTATGGATGGGGTTGTTAGGGAGGTGAATGCAAGAGTTTTGGAAAGAGGGGCAAGTATGAAGTCTGTTGGGGATGAGGGAGCTTGGGAAGTGAGTCAGTTGTTGTTCGCTGATGATACACCGCTGGTGGCTGATTCATGTGAGAAACTGCAGAAGCTGGTGACTGAGTTTGGTAAAGTGTGTGAAAGAAGAAAGTTAAGAGTAAATGTAGATAAGAGTAAGGTTATTAGGTACAGTAGGGTTTAGGGTCAAGTCAATTGATAGGTAAGTTTGAATGGAGAAAAACTGGAGGAAGTACAGTGTTTTAGATATCTGGGAGTGGATTTGGCAGTGGATGGAACCATGGAAGCGGAAGTGAATCATAGGGTGGGGGAGGGGGCGAAAATCCTGGGAGCCTTGAAGAATGTATGGAAGTCGAGATCATTATCTCCGAAAACAAAAATGGCTATGTTTGAAGGAATAGTGGTTCCAACAATGTTGTATGGTTGTGAGGCGTGGGCTATGGATAGAGTTGTGCGTAGGAGGGTGGATGTGCTGGAAATGAAATGTCTGAGGACAATGTGTGGTGTGAGATTGTTTGATCGATTAAGTAATGTAAGGGTAAGAGAGATGTGTGGAAATAAAAAGAACGTGGCTGAGAGAGCAGAAGAGGGCGTTTTGAAATGGTTTGGGCACATGGAGGGAATGAGTGAGGAAAGATTGACCAAGAGGATATACGTGTCGGAAGTGGAGGGAACGAGGAGAAGTGGGAGACCAAATTGGAGGTGAAAAGATGGAGTGAAAAAGATTTTGAGTGATTGGGGCCTGAACATGCAGGAGGGTGAAAGGCGGGCAAGGAATAGAGTGAATTGGATCAATGTGGTATACCGGGGTCGATGTGCTGTCAATGGATTGAATCAGGGCTTGTGAAGCGCCTGGGGTAAACCATGGAAAGTTCTATGGGGCCTGGATGTGGAAAGGGAGCTGTGGTTTCGGGCATTATTGCATGACAGCTAGAGACTGAGTGTGAACGAATGGGGCCTTTGTTGTCTTTTCCTAGCACTACCTCGCACACATGAGGGGGGAGGGGGATGTTATTCCATGTGTGGTGAGGTGGCAATGGGAATGAACAAAGGCAGACAGTGTGACTTGTGTGCATGGGTATATAGGTATGTGTCTGTGTGTGTATATATATGTGTACATTGAGATGTATGGGTATGTATATTTGCGTGTGTGGATGTGTACGTATATACATGTGTAGGGGGTGGGTTGGGCCATTTCATTCGTCTATTTCCTTGCGCTACCTCGCAAACGCGGGAGACAGCGGCAAAAAATATATATATATATATATATATATATATATATATATATATATATATATGTTCCTTTTTTTTTTCCAAAAGAAGGAACAGAGGGGGCCAGGTGAGGATATTCCAAAAAAGGCCCAGTCCTCTGTTCTTAACGCTACCTCGCTAACGCGGGAAATGGCGAATAGTGTAAAAGAAAAAGAAAAAAGATGTTCCTTACTGTTATGATACACTGCAAATTATGTCTGGCTGGAGTAATGCTAACATCTTGTTCAGAACACATCGTGTGAATGTTCCTACTCCATGATAAATTTCAGAGAACCTCTCATCACAATGCCCTGGTTCCTGGCTACTGAACTCCGTTTCCCTATCTATGATACTATAAATATATTGATTAGTCTCCTCTTTAGGTCTTGTTTCACCTCTGCTCTTTTAATACAGTATACTCACTCATCATATAATTAAACTTGACCATCACATGATCACATTTCATAAAATATTCTTAATATTCATGCTAGCAGGTATGAACCTAAGATCAAGCAATGCTGATATATTAGTCTCTCTCACCCTAGTCCGTTCATTTACATGTTGGTAGAGTCAATTTTCCTGTATACTCTCTAAAAACTAGTATCCATGAATCTCTGTAACCATGAGGATCTAAATTCCCCTAATGCGTGTGTAAGTGTGTGTGTGTGTAGTTTTATCTCCCTTCCCCCCTCCCATTAACTCTCTTTTTTTGACCTTAAACTTACATCGCCATCGTCTACCATATAATTATTGACCAGTAAGATGTCTCTCCACCAGTACTTTTGACATGCGCGCTGCACGTAGTCCCATGTGTTACAAAGCGGCCCGTTGACATAGAAGCGAGCCACTGTTGCATACATCCAAGCCACAAGTCCAATAGAAGGCAACAACCTGCATTATAACAAAAGTATAAAGACATCTAAGGATATGGGATTTTTCTCTTCCAGAAAATATTCATGATTACATAATACATCTTTATGCACTGGCTACCCTGTACTGCAAGCACATGAAAGTAAAGTTCTTCAGTACCCAAGAAATCCTTTGTAGGAAACAGGCAATATTTTTTAACCAATAACAAAAAAGAAAAAAATCTGTGCGCTTTCTAGTTCAAAAATTGATTGGGTACATCATTCAGAAAACAGGATTCAGAGATGATGAAAAATCCTGAAAATATGTGTGTGTGATGAAGCTGGGAACGAAAAGGGGTTTGGTCTTGCTTTGGAAAGGAAACAAGTTCCTCTTCACATAAAGTTTTAACTTGCCAATACACTCATGATAACATTAATGATGCTGCAAATAAGTTGGAAATCAGAGGGAAGGAGCTGCTGCATGATCCTTTATCCAAGGATGAGAGAGACAGAGTACCCTGCAATGAGTTTTTGTGGGTAGCAAGGCACACTGCACTCAACCACATATTGTGCCTGATTAACACTGCTGTTGTTTTCTGCACTCACACATATTACATAGTTGTCAATTCTGGGTTTACCCAGAACTTTCTGTCGGGGTGAATGTATGCATTGTCACATCTCTCATTACTAGGAATGATAGTACAATCTTTTCGATATGGTCTTTATAGTCCATTTCTTCATTTATGATGATTCCTAGGTCTTGGATATTTCTTCATTTTTAATTTCTTCTGCTAAGCATTAACAATGTAATGTTCCATGACATTTATTCAAATTTTTCATAATCAAATTCCACCAAGTTCTCTTCTGTACATTTAAAAATCATATCTAAGTTCTACTGCAATTTTCCTGTCTCATTCTATCATTTCACTTTCTCGTGCCATCAACAAAACATGTCTTTCTTTTACTTCTTTGTCTGGCTGATATTATTGTCATAAACAGCAGTGAAGCTGATACCATTCCTTGGTACATACTTGACAATGCATCTTGTTCATTTGACAAGGCTCTACTTTCTATCTATATTCATTTATCATACTTTGTCACTGTCTCCCGCATTAGTGAGGTAGTGCAAGGAAACAGACTAAAGAATGGCCCAACCCACCCACATACACATGTATATGCATACACGTCCACACACGCACATGTACATACCTATACATTTCAACATATACATATATATACATACACAGACATATACATATATACACATGTACATAATTCATACTTGCTGCCTTTATTCATTCCCATCGCCACCCCACCACACATGAAATGACAACCCCCTCCCCCACATGTGAACGAGGTAGCGCTAGGAAAAGACAACAAAGGCCACATTCGTTCACACTCAGATTCTAGCTGTCATGTATAATGCACCGAAACCATGGCTCCCTTTCCACATCCAGGCCCCACAAAACTTTCCATGGTTTACCCCAGACACTTCACATGCCCTGGTTCAATCCATCAACAGCACGTCGACCCCAGTATACCACATCGTTCCAATTCACTCTATTCCTTGCATGCCTTTCACCCTACTGCATGTTCAGGCCCTGATCTCTCAAAATCTTTTTCACTCCATCTTTCCACCTCACATTTGGTCTCCTACTTCTCGTTCCCTCCGCCTCTGACACATATATCCTCTTGGTCAATCTTTCCTCACTCATTCTCTCCATGTGACCAAGCCATTTCAAAACACCCTCTTCTGCTCTCTCAACCACACTCTTTGTACCACCACACATCTCTCTTACCCTTTCATTACTTACTTGATCAAACCACTTCACACCACATATTGTCCTCAAACATTCAATTTCTAATACATCCACCTCCTCCGCACAATGCTGCTGGAACCACTATTCCTTCAAACATACCACTTTTTGCTCTCTGAGATAATATTGTCGACTTCCACACATTTTTCATTGCTCCCAGAACTTTCACTCCCTCCCCCACACTATGATTCACTTCCGCTTCCATGGTTCCATCCGCTGCCAAATCCACTCCCAGATATCTAAAACACTTCACTTCCTCCAGTTTTTCTCCATTCAAACTTACCTCCCAACTGACTTGTCCCTCAACCCTACTGTACCTAATAACCCTGCTCTTATTCACATTTACTCTCAGCTTTCTTCTTTCACACACTTTACCAAACTCAGTCACCAGCTTCCGCAATTTCTCACACGAATCAGCCACCAGCGCTGTATCATCAACAAACAACAACCGACTCACTTCCCAAGCTCTCTCGTCCACAACAGACTGCATACTTGCCCCTCTTTCCAAAAGTCTTGCATTCACCTCCCTAACAACTCCATCCATAAACAAATTAAACAACCATGGAGACATCACACACCCCTGCCACAAACCTACATTAACTGAGAACCAATCACTTTCCTCTCTTCCTACACGTACACATGCCTTACATCCTCGATAAAAACTTTTCACTGCTTCTAACAACTTGCCTCCCACACCATATATTCTTAATACCTTCTACAGAGCATCTCTATCTACTCTATCATATGCCTTCTCCAGATCCATAAATGCTACATACAAATCCATTTGCTTTTCTAAGTATTTCTCACATAAATTCTTCAAAGCAAACACCTGATCCACACATCTTCTACCACTTCTGAAACCACACTGTTCTCCCCCAATCTGATGCTCTGTACATTTTTTATTTTATATTTTACATACATATCTGGCTGTGTTCCAGAAAATCAGAAAATCCTGAAATCCAGGTTGCCTCCAGTCCCAAGCTTTCCAGATAAATGGTTCAGTACCTTGTAATATAAAATTCTCTAACTTTTTCACACAAAAGTAAAATTTTCCTGAACAACTGATTCAATTCAATCTAACATAAAATCATATCATCTGTCTAGATCACCTAAATCAAGATGATGACATCAACAATTACAGTTCACTTTACACTTAAATATGTAAGAGCAGACAGGGTGTTTAACGGAACACTTGTGTCATCATTGGTGCACCATAATAACTGGAGGTCAAATGAGATAACCAGGAGGTACTGGTTGGAAAATAGCTAGCTAGTGTATTGAGTTCCATCACTAAAGGTGGAATAATCTTCAAGTTCTGAGCCAGGTTAAGTTCCATTTTATCAATTATCATACATGACATACAAGTCAAACTAGGGTTACAAATCATAAGCCATTCACTTATAAAGATGCTGGGAGACAACATTATAAAATGGCCATTAGTTGAATTCTCTTCAAATTATAAGACAGATTCAGTTACAGGTTAGACCTTTTTATAATAGGTATAATACTGGCAAAATCCTGACTAAGGTTATCGATCTGAAATCATTCAATTCTTTAGATGTTGTAACACAACTGCATACAGGTTCATGAGTATCTGATTTATTGTTTTCAAGTTGTGACTATGGTTAAGCAATAGGTCAAAGTGTGACTCCCAATGATGGATAGACAGATGGATGACGACAATGGACATAGTGATCCCTTAGTATCTACCATGCTATGTGAGCAACACAAAGGTTACAACTGGCCTCCTAACAACCAACTCAAAATGCCATTTTGTCAGAACTGCACATAGTTTCAATAAGCTGCTCTTTTTTAGTAGATGTAGCATGATATTAAAAGCAAAGTTGACAAAAAACCTGGGCTTTGAAATTCACCAGATCATTTTCAAAATTCCCTAACTTTTTCTGACCTTATAAATTAAAAAATCATGACTTTTTCTTGACCTATGGCAACATTGTGTTTCTGTCTTTTGACACCATACTAAATACTGTATAAACAAATGATACTCAAGAAGTATTTACCCATTATACTGACAAGTTGAAATCATATGGTAGAGTTCCCTCACCTGATGAGTCTATGGACATAAAACAGGATGATGTTGAACCTATTGGTCTTCTTCAACTCCTTCATTAGACTATAAGTAACAAGCATGCCACTCAGGAAAAAAAAGGTGTCCACACTCGGATAGCCATTGGTGATCACTTGAAAGAGTAACCCATTGGTCCACTGGTAAGGGAAGGGATGGCATTAGGAATTTTGTGGTATTCTTATTCTTCAATTTTCACTTAATATATGTATACAACTAATGATATGCTTAAGGACAATATGTGGGGTGAGGTGGGTTGATTGAGTAAGTAATGAAAGGGTAAGAGAGATGTGTGGTAGTAAAAGAGAGCAGAAGAGGGTGTGTTAAAATGGTTTGGACATAAGAAGAGAATAAGTGAGGAAAGGTTGACAAAGAGGATATATGTGTCTCAGAGGTGGAGGGAACAAGGAGAAATGAGAGACCAAATTGGAGGTGGAAAGGTAGAGTGAAAAGATTATGAATGATCAGGGCCTGAACATGCAGGAGGGTGAGAGACGTGCAAGGAATAGAGGGAATTGGAACTGTAAATGGACTGAACCAGGGCATGGGAAATGTCGGAGGTAAACCATGTGGGCCTGAATGGAGATAGGGAGTTGAGGTTTCAGTGCATTATACATGACAGCTAGAGACTGAGTGTGAATGAATGTTGCCTTATTCATACATGCTGCCTTCATCCATTCCCGCCGCCACCCCGCCAAACATGAAATGACACCCCCCCCTTCCCCCGCATGCGCTTGAGGTAGCGCTAGGAAAAGACAACAAAGGCCACATTTGTTCACACTTAGTCTCTAGCTGTCATGTATAATGCATCGAAACCATGGCTCCCTTTCCACATCCAGGCCCCACAAAACTTTCCATGGTTTACCCCAGACACTTCACATGCCCTGGTTCAAACCATTGACAGCACATCAACCCTGGTATACCACACTGTTCCAATTCATTCTATTCCTTGAACGTCTTTCACCCTCCTACATGTTCAGGCCCCAATCACTCAAAATCTTTTTCACTCCATCCTTACACCTCCAATTTGGTCTCCTGCTTCTCCTTCTTCCCTCCACCTCTGACACATATATCCTCTTTGTCAATTTTTCCTCACTCATTCTCTCCATGTGTCCAAACCATTTCAACACACCCTCTTCTGCTCTCTCTTTTACACTCTTTTTAGTACCACACATCTCTCTTACCCTTTCATAACTTACTTGATGAAACCACCTCACACCACATATTGTCCTCAAACATTTAATTTCTAACACATCCACCCTCCTCTGCAAAACCCCATCTATATCCCATGCCTCACAACCCTATAACATTGTTGGAATTACTATTCCTTCAAACACCCATTTTTGCCCTCCAACATAATGTTCTCTCCTTCCACACATTTTTCATTACTCCCAGAACCTTCACCGTGTACCCCACCCTCTGAGTCACTGCCATTTCTATGGTTCCATTCGATGCTAGATCCACTCCCAGATATATCTAAAACACTTCACTTCCTCCAATTTTTCTCCATTCAAACTTAAATCCCAATTTCCTTATTCCTCAACCCTACTGAACCTAATAACCTTCCTTTTATTCACATTTACTCTCAACTATCTCCTTCCATGAACTTACTCAAACACATTCACCAACTTCAGCAGTTTCTCACTTGAATCAGCCACCACAGCTGTATCACTGGCGAACAACAACTGACTCACTTCAAGTCCCTCTCAACCCTGACAGACTGCATACTCGCACCTCTCCCCAAAACTCTTGCATTTACCTCCCTAATCACCCCATCCATACACAAATTAAAGAACCATGGGGAAATCACACACCCATGCTGCAAACTGACCTTCACTGGAAACCAATCACTCTCCTCTCTTCCTATATTCCTGCAGATGCAGTTCTGGAATACAGCACCCAACTAAAACATCTAACATCTATTTGTCTGCAGATTTCATAGCCTGCTATCCTGCATGACTCAATATTCACATCCACTATCCTGGAGGAGAACTGCTCATAAACCAAGTACATCCCTTCAACTTGTGCAATTAGCCAAACAGACTCTAAGCCATCCATTTTCAAAAGCCAATCTAACACTGCAACTAAGGCCAATTGGGGCACTCAAAATGAACTCTCCTCTGACTTCTTACCCACCATGATAACACTTAAACTAACCCATACAGCCTCCTAAAAACACATAAATAAGCTATAGGAACATAGTACATAGAAACCAAGCATTAACACATTACCCTAAATATTTTCCATAAGTGTGAGGTAACTCTTACCTCTATGGTATCCTATTAGCTTTCCAGACAAAACCACCCTACTGAGGTCACTAGAATCAAATGATGACTTTCTGCTGTCCTAAACCAGTGAGCTTCTTTGACGTATATGAACATTAGATATCTAAATTTCCAGTTATTCTAAGGCTTCCACATCCTAATTGAGAATACTAAGGACAATTCTGCCATTATTTTGTTTTTGCTTTCTTCAGAAAATCACAACTGCATTTCTGATGAACAGGGGGAAAAAATTTCTTTTGTTTATAATACAGATTCCATCTTAGATTCAGGATTAAAGTGATGAATCCAGGTCTCATCCCTTGTAATCAAATGGGGAAGGAAGGTGGCAAAACAATACACTGACAGACCACCACATAAAAAGCTTAGCAATAAATAAACAATGGTAGACAAGTTATCATCATAGATACATTGAGTAGCAACTAAAAGATTACTGACCAAGTCAATAATCTTGTTTATCTTGGTGGGAATTGACTGCCTAGCTAATGATTATGTAATGTAAAGTTGACATCTTAGGAGCAACAATGTACAAATACAGTACATATTATCATTTTTTATATAACAAGCAAATACAAAAAATACTGTGCCTGACAACTCTTTCTATACTACTTGCTTGGAATTATACTTTCTGACTTGGTTTTGTCCATATCAAGAAAGACATGCAAGATTAGTCCTTTTATACTATCTGAACTTCGATGGGAATGTAAGCTTGTGTGCTGAAGTCTCTTACGGGTTCAGGAAGTGCAAGGAAGCAATGTTTATGGAAATCTTAAAACACATGTAACAGCAAATATAAATTTTCTAACCCTTTATTCCCTTTTCCAAGCCAAATTTCACTTTATCATTCAGTTTCTTTCTAATACAAATTATGCTTGTTTATTAAAACTTTATCTAACTTATCTAATTCTTTAACATAAACTTTGTTCATACAAGTTTCCTTATCAAATTCACTCTTTATGGAGTTACTCTTGATTACACTTTACAGGTTTCAAATTCACTCTTTATGGAGTTACCCTTGATCACACTTTACAGGTTTCTAAAAGTCCACAGTTACATACCTTGGTGAAAGTAATCAAGTTGGCAGTTGAGACAAAAGTAAGACCTATCTCATGGCAGAAGATAACCCATATCATAGAGAGTACTCTGCGAAAGGATAAATATGAGGTAAGATAAATGTTGGAACAATTCTTGTATCATCAAAGAATGTATCAGAGGTAGGACCTATGATGGATTCTGTTATTTTGAGGAAGTATTATCTCAGGTGACGCTGCTAGGATTTCTCATCTTCACCCCAAAATATAAGAGTGAGAAATGTGGATTTTGAAGAATGAGAAACCTTTTCTAAGTCACAAAACCCCTTATCCCACTGAAAATACAGAGGGAATTTGCTTGAATTTATCTTCTCTCACAACCATGCATCTGGTGGTGTCAGCCTGTCTCCCACTCATAGTACCCCTTGTCACCCAATCAGTGGCCACCACAGGCATAATGTAACCTTGTAACCTACATTGAGGCTTGAGTTTCCTACACTCTTCAGATTTTTCAGATAAATGGAGACTGCTTACTGATGGTTATGATCAGCAGCAAGAAAAATTCTTTGACAGAAGAAAGAGGAAGAAAGGGTAAGATAGAACAAAAATAACCCTCCCAGCATCCCATCTCAAAGGATAAAATGTTTTTCATTCTTCAAAACCCACATTTATTTCATCTCCCTTGGTCATGGGACCTGTATAAAGCATGAGCATGTTAACATGAAGCATATATACATACTGAGAGAAAAGACTTTCAAAGTACCTGAGACTACAAGGGCAGAGAGAACAAGAGAAAAAAATGTATTTCCAACAGTAGTTTGGGATCTGTACAGAATCATCCCCTCCTGTGAAAAGGACCTTAGTGAACCACAAGATAGAGATCAAGTATATTTAAACAAACATAATATTCAAGTACAGTGTTAGGCAAGCACCAGAAATCTGTCTTGTTTACTCCTTCGATAGAAGATTCTTAGGCAAGGCCTGAGTAGAAGCCACTTCTTCATAATGTGTGCTCCAGCAGACATACCAGGTTGTACCAGCATAACCAGTTTCCTGTCCTAATCAGAGATGCTTCAAGCTGAAAGAAGTCTAAAAACCTCTCTCTATAGTCTTAGGTGTGAACAAGAAAATTTTTAGGAGTTTTCATGGAATATAAAGGATGATGTGTGACAGAAGTGGAGGGAACAAGGAGGAGTGGGAGACCAAATTGGAGGTGGAAAGATGGAGTGAAAAAGATTTTGAGCAACCGGGGCCTGAACATGCAGGAGGGTGAAAGGCGCGCAAGGAATAGAGTGAATTGGAACAATGTGGTATACCGGGGTCAACTTGCTGTCAATGGATTGAACCAGGGCATGTGAAGCATCTGGGGTAAACCATGGAAAGTATGGTGGGACCTGGATGTGGAAAGGGAGCTGTGGTTTCGGAGCATTTTACATGACAGCTGGAGACTGAGTGTGAATGAATGTGGCCTTTGTTGTCTTTTCCATGTGTGGCAGGATGGCGACGGGAATGAATAAAGGTAGCAAGTATGAATTATGTACATGTGTTTATATGTATATGCCTGAGTATGTATATATATTCATATGTTGAAATGTATGGGTATGTATATGTGTGTGTGTGGACATGTATGTATATACATGTATGTGTGGGTGGGTTGGGCTATTCTTTCATCTGTCTCCTAGCGTTACCTCGCTGGCATGGGAGACAGCGACAAAGTATAATAAGAATAGGAATAAAGGATGATGCTCCAATTGGAAAACCTTCCAAAGACTAATTTATTTCATTTTTGGCCAAGAACTGCAGAATCAGGTTGATCTCAACCATTAAATGATCCTTCTCAAAGGAAAGATTTCTGTGCTTGAACATAGCCTGCATCTCTATATTTTCTTACAGAGCCCATAGGTATACAAAAAAGGCCTTTCATGTGGAAATATTGTGGAGCCACGTTTGCCCACTGAAGTTTTAGGAATGTAAAAGATCTAAGTCCTAAGACTTTAGATACTATCACTTAGATGGAGAGGCAAATGGTCTCCTCAAGAAAAAGGATATATGCAGTCTGCTCTATACAGGGCCAAACAGATTAATGCCAAAATCTATAAAAAGAATTTCTTGCAAAGCACTCTCATAAGAGAAAGTGTTACTTGTTCTTATCCTTATCATAAAAAAGCGTGGCTAAAATTTCTACTAATAAAGCTTCAGTCACATTCAATTGGTCTGGTTCTTCTAGAAGCACTCGAAAGGACTTTGATGTTGTCACTAAGTGGAAGGACAAATACTATATGAGACTATATGTTAAGCACAACATTAATCTTTTTCTTGTAAGTTCTTTTGAGAGAATCCAGCTTCTTCTCGGCAGTGGAGGGACCCTAAGAAATGGTAATGAATCAAACAAGGAGTTCCGTACAACTGTAGTAATCTCTTGCAAAAGTGCTACGTTTCATCATCTGAGACTAATGCAATCTCTAAATTCATAAAACATGTCAGTTTGTGAAGAACTTTCATCAGATGAATTAATGGGGATAATCTTATAATAAGTATACCAGGGAAAGTGTACGCAAGAACATTAATTGATTGAGTGATTGTGTGTATCAGAGGGAGTCAAAACTCTGTCACAATATGCCATGGGTAAGATGCATAGGGGATAAGGGAGAAAGAATACTTCCCACGTATTCCCTGTGTGTCGTAGAAGGCGACTAAAAGGGAAGGGAGCGGGGGGCTGGAAATCCTCCCCTCTCAGTTTTTTTTAATTTTCCAAAAGAAGGAACAGAGAAGGGGGCCAGGTGAGGATATTCCCCTCAAAGGTCTAGTCCTCTGTTCTTAAAGCTACCTTGCTAACGCGGGAAATGGCAAATAGTATGAATAACAAATAAAAGATGCATTTGATGAACAAGGCTAGCAGTATCATCTCATACATGAATAAGGCAGTGATGAGAAAGGAATCTCACAATGCCTTGGGTAAAGTATAAGTCAAATAGAGTTAACAGCATTACCTCATTCCATGGAGACAAGATATTGTAGTTGTGGAGCTGTGTGTGTTGAGGTGGAACATCTTGACTAGGTTTGAGTAGGCTGAGAATGGCAGCAGAAACCGGAAAAGACCTGCTAAGGAAAATCTTTTATTAGTGTGTGTATCCATATTTGTATGTATTATATGAAGACAGTTTCTATTTTTCTAGCTTTGCTGAATCACTCTAAATGCTATACATAGGTATACAAAAGGATCTATTTACAGTACAAAGTTACACTATGTGTCTAACCTTTGGCAAGGTGCATTTTCTTGAAGTAGTCAATATAAACATCAACAAATGAGGCAGTCACCACAAGGAACAGGAGGAGACTGACCACAATGCTGCAAAAAAGTTTAGGTCATCTTTTTTGATACTATATGCTGCAAAGAAGATTAGTTTATCTTTTTGATACTATGTTATCCAAAAACACCTCTTCTTCCTCAATTCCTAACTTGGATGTGTGACGAATAATCAATATACTGTTAAGAGAAGCACAACTTTAGCTATAACCTGAAGAGTAACAAGTGCTCATCCAATCACCCAACAATCATTAACTTCCATCCATCAATAATCATGCAATACTTTACACTGGCACATCACTCATTTTTACTCCACCCATCACCCTACCAATTGTATCAGTCAATCACTACCTGCTAGTTATCAGGGTGAAGGCCTTCACCCAAAATTCTAATCTCTACCTCTTCCATTAAACATGTCATTCTCCACCTGCCGCTCATCATCCATCGCTATCAACTTAGTGTGTGTTGTCCAACACAACTCCATCACTGTTTTCCTACTCCCTAACACTCTACCCAACTCTCATCATCCTCCTTCTGCCACATATCACCACTCATCCAGCCATTCATTAACCTATGTCCATCACCCATCACTTTCGACCTCACTCCATCATTCTTTACTCACTATCTAATCCCATTTAATCCACCAAATACCAACTCACCTCACTTTACTGTTACTGTTACTGTTAAATGGCTATTCTCATGAATTATCTTAGCAATCACAATAAACAAAAAAGAGGCAAACAAAACTTGTGTTATGATAACTGCATATTACAGCAATGCCAGAAGTGAGTAAAAAACAACACTGCAATCACGTCAGGCTCCAGCCCCTTTTGCATACAAGTAGTGGACGTGAACAAACTTGAATATGTCATGAGTTTTCACACATTTATCAATGCTATATCATTCACAACTGTTTTCCTGTTCCTGTGTCTCAATGACACTTTATATTCCAAAATTGTGATGTAAATATATTTGTACTATTTCGTACATTTAAACTTTTTTATTTTCTTATCATTTTTTCAAACCATCCTGCAATACTCAGGAGCAACCTTGCAACCCTTGTTTGGGTCACAACAATGGGTTTGGGAAACAATGCTTTAAAGTAAAGATTTCTCCTGACAGTCAATGAATCAGTGGTGAAATGTTATTGTTTGTTTGACAAGAGTCCTGCAGAGTATTTATCCTAACTTCACAAAGCTGCCAACTCCTTACCTTCATGCAACACCAGTGATGAAGAGAATGATAATAATGAGAGCAGATTTGAAATATACGGAGATTTTTGGTGTGGAAACAGTATTTCCCAGATGAGAAAGTATATGGAAAAAGGGGGAAATTCAAACTAGAAATGGTTGGGTATGAGGATGCAATCATTTAAGTGTTGGATGGAACCATGAAGGATTTGGAATCTAACAGAAAATTCACTAAGGAATCTTACAAGGAAATCACAAGAAGAGTCTAAAAAATCAAGTGAGGCAATGGATTTGTCATCTCAGAGTGTGGAAGCAAAAGAAGAATGCGAAAAGGAATTTTATGGCAAGTGTGCTGCCATCACTAATGCCAAGAAGCTTAGAATACAGCAACTAAAATCTAATCATCCAGTTACTTCTGGTACAAATAGTGGGCTTGTTAGAGATGATGAGGACACAAGAATATCCATCCAAGAAAGTTAAGTATGAGAGTAGTGACAGTGATTGTTACAACTCTGACACTAATGTAGATGATCCGTGTGAACAAGACATGGACATGGATGTAGAATGTCTTCTGAATCTGTCACCAAACAAACAAAAAGGGAAGACCAACTCAAATTCACATGCTACAGAGAAGACCAGAAAATTACAGCCATCTGTGGACTCACAAGGTCTGTTTAAAAACAATCTAGAGGCAGAACTCTATCCCTCCAACATGACCAGTATCAAACAGAAAGCGATTAGTAAAACATTTGCAGCCAGTAAAGATGTCTTGAAGTATCTTCATAAATCTAAATCAAACAAGAGTGAAAGACCAGAAAGTTCAAGTTCACCAAAAAAGTCTCAAGAAAATGGAACACCAAATACTTCAACTACAAGTTGACTCACAGATATCTATAATTCATGAGCTACTTTAACTGGCTCTTCACTGACTATTTGACATGAAAGAAAGGGCAAACATAGATACAGGTTACTGGAGTCTGCATGTCAAGTCACCTTTGGCATACCTGTAGCATACTCGGTTAATGAAAGTAGGTAGCTGTTGTTTCTTTCTGCTTCACGAACATGTGGACTATTGGTATGCTGTCCACAAACAGACAATCTCTTCTTGTCATATGTAACACTTGACAACAGTTAACTCATGCACCTAACTCTTCTTAACTCTAGATTTTTCTGTGGTGAGCACTGTGTGTTAACCCTGCCTTTTGGCATAATGGTAGGAGCAGTAGACAGAGGAAGGTAGGAAAATTTAGGTAGGAGCATTAGGTAGAAAAATTAAGAAGCAGTAGACAGGAGCATTAGATAAAAGTTGTCATCAGGAACATTAAGTGGGAGCCTCTGCAAACACTGTACTAGACTTGCCCTCTGCCAGTGGCCTGTTAAGGATGAGGCACTAAAGGCTAAGAAGCGGCACTGAATTTCTTTAGTTATGGAGACTCTGTTGCTGTGGCCATCCCTTTGAGGGAGTTTCAATTAGAACAGGCATCAGAGATATAGACAGATAGGAGATTAGGAGATATCAACTAACTACACAGAATTCAGAAACACTGGAAAATCAAAACTGAGGAAATGGAGGATTTGAATTACCTTAGAACTTGCTTGCTACAGCCTAGAAAAGAGAAACATATATAATAATCTATGAATGTAACAAACTATGGGTATCAGAAATTTTGCACCCAGTATAAAAGCATTCTAACACAGAAGAAATGGGGAAAATAAGTCTGCAGTAGTACCTTGGAACATACCATGAAGATTTTCATTTCCTAACTGCTTCTGCTTCATTTGGACATATATGCTCTCTAGCTATCACTGATACTGTACTGAAACTGTATACCATCTTCCACTGCCAAGTCTTGCAGATCATACAATGGTTTAATATGACTGCTTCAAGTGGCCTGGTTCAGCTCAATGGCAGCATGTTGCCTCCTGTATACCAGTTCATTCTCTCTCATGAATGCCTCTCATAATCTTGAATGTTTATGCCCTAATACCCCTAAAGCATTTTTCATTCCATACTTTGATCTTGGTCTCCTTCTCACTCTCTCATCATAAATATTCATAAGTAAGTACTACCTCTTCCTTCTTCCCCCTTAACCCCCTTCACTGACATCCCCATTTGTTCTCTTGTCTTATGCACTTTATTTACCTCCTTCCAAAACATCTTTTTATTCTCCCTAAAATCTACTGAAACTCTTTCACCTCACCTCTAATTTGCCCTCTTTTTCATGTATTGCACCTTTCTCTTGACCTCCTTTGCACTATTTCCCTGCAAAACCCGTCCAAATGCCTCTCTCTTCTCTTTCACTAATACTCTTACTTCTTCATTCCACCACTCACTACCCTTTCTAATCAGCCCACCTCCCACGCTTCTTACACCACAAGCATCTTTTGCGCAAGCCATCACTGCTTCCCTAAATACATCCCATTCCTCCCCTACTCCCCTTACCCCCTTTGTTCTCACCTTTTACCATTCTGTACTCAGTCTCTCCTGGTACTTCCTCACACAATTCTCCTTCCAAAGCTCACTTACTCTCACCACTCTCTTCACCCCAACATTCTCTTCTTTTCTGAAAACCTCTACAAATCTTGACCTCCACAAGATAATGATCAGACATCCCTCCAATTACACCTCTCAGCACATTAATATCCAAAAGTCTCTCTTTCGTGCGCCTATCAGTTAACATGTAATCCAATAATGCTCTCTGGCCATCTCTCCTACTTACATACATATACTTATGTATATCTCTCTTTTTAAACCAGGTATTCCCAATCACCAGTCCTTTTTTCAGCACACAAATCTACAAGATCTTCACCATTTCCATTTACAACACCAAACACACCATGTACACCAATCATTCCCTCAACTGCCACATTACTCACCTTTGCATTCAAATCATCCATCACTATAACCCAGTCTCGTACATCAAAACTACTAATACACTCACTCAGCTGCTCCCAAAACACTTGCTTCTCATGATCTTTCTTCTCATGCCCAGGTGCATAGGCAACAATAATCAACCATCTCTCTCCATCCACTTTAGTTTTACCCAAATCAATCTAGAGTTTACTTTCTTACACTCTATCACATACTCCCATAACTCCTGTTTCAGGAGTAGTGCCACTCCTTCCCTTGCTCTTGTCCTCTCACCAACCCCTGACTTTACTCCCAAAACATTCCGAAACCACTCTTCCCCTTTATCCTTGAGCTTCATTTCACTCAGAGCCAAAACATCCAGGTTCCTTTCCTCAAACATACTACCTATCTTTCCTTTTTTCTCATCTTGGTTACACTGATACACATTTAGACACCCCAATCTGACCCTTCGAGGAGGATGAGCACTCCCCACGTGACTCTTCTTCTGTTTCCCCTTTTAGAAAGGTAAAATACAAGGAGGGGAGGGTTACTAGCCTCCCACTCCCGTCCCCTTTAGTCGCCTACTACAGCACGCAAGGAATGTGTGGGAAGTATTCTTTCTCCCCTATCCCCAAGGATAGGGGAGTAAAAATATAGAGGTAAAAAGTTGTTGTTCGCTGATGATACAGCGCTGGTGGCTGATTCATGTGAGAAACTGCAGAAGCTGGTGACTGAGTTTGGTAAAGTGTGTGGAAGAAGAAAGTTAAGAGTAAATGTGAATAAGAGCAAGGTTATTAGGTACAGTAGGGGTGAGGGTCAAGTCAATTGGGAGGTGAGTTTGAATGGAGAAAAACTGGAGGAAGTGAAGTGTTTTAGATATCTGGGAGTGGATCTGTCAGCGGATGGAACCATGGAAGCGGAAGTGGATCATAGGGTGGGGGAGGGGGCGAAAATTTTGGGAGCCTTGAAAAATGTGTGGAAGTCGAGAACATTATCTCGGAAAGCAAAAATGGGTATGTTTGAAGGAATAGTGGTTCCAACAATGTTGTATGGTTGCGAGGCGTGGGCTATGGATAGAGATGTGCGCAGGAGGATGGATGTGCTGGAAATGAGATGTTTGAGGACAATGTGTGGTGTGAGGTGGTTTGAGCGAGTGAGTAACGTAAGGGTAAGAGAGATGTGTGGAAATAAAAAGAGCGTGGTTGAGAGAGCAGAAGAGGGTGTTTTGAAATGGTTTGGGCACATGGAGAGAATGAGTGAGGAAAGATTGACCAAGAGGATATATGTGTCGGAGGTGGAGGGAACGAGGAGAAGAGGGAGACCAAATTGGAGGTGGAAAGATGGAGTGAAAAAGATTTTGTGTGATCGGGGCCTGAACATGCAGGAGGGTGAAAGGAGGGCAAGGAATAGAGTGAATTGGAGCGATGTGGTATACAGGGGTTGACGTGCTGTCAGTGGATTGAATCAAGGCATGTGAAGCGTCTGGGGTAAACCATGGAAAGCTGTGTAGGTATGTATATTTGCGTGTGTGGACGTATGTACATGTGTATGGGGGGGGGTTGGGCCATTTCTTTCGTCTGTTTCCTTGCGCTACCTCGCAAACGCGGGAGACAGCGACAAAGTATAAAAAAAAAAAAAAAAAAAAAAAAAAAAAAAAAAAAAAATGAAATATCAAAGAAGAGCGATGTTTCAAGAAGCATCTGCTCTAATATTCAATTTATGTGGGTGTACAAAGTATACCTACAGAAAACTGATGTCTGTGGAAGTACACAAAATACCAATACAGATTACTGAGGTGAACAAAATATTCTAACAAAACAAATGTTCCCTGGAGTACTGTTACCAATAATAAGGTTTACTGGAATGAAAAAGTACACTCACATATCACAAATCTTCCTAGCAACACACTGTTCACACTAACATTGCGTTTTACAGAGAACAAGATATTAACAGTAGACTGCCTTGATGTACAAGGTGTACTTATATAAGTAATAACAGATTGCTCTGGAATGTACCAGGTGTACTAACAAAAGTAACACTGACAGCAGATTGCCTCAGAACGTCACCAACAGCTGACTGGCTTGAGATGTACTTAATAACAGCACTGCTCTGAGATGTACAAGATGTAATTATACAGGTAACATTAACAGCATTGTCCTGAGATGTACAGTATGTGCTTATACAGATAACATTAACAGCAGTGTCTTTGTGTCTCCTGTGCCCTCACATAAAAGTAAAATCAACAGGAAAGAGCCGAAAGACATACAAGGCATTTACATTGAAGAACATCAACAGCAGTGTCATAAAATGTTTAAGGTGTATCAATATAAAAAGCAATTTTAACAGTTATGTACAAATAATAATATCAAATACAATAATGTGCAGGGTGATTCCATAATAGAAACATTGATTCTGTTCTAAAACTTACAAGGAGCAACCAAAAATGTCAAAAATACTGTCCAAAGATGTATGTGTACTCACATAAAGCCAATGTCTCCTGCAGTGAATACTAGCTCAGGATCCTGGACATCACATCTTATGACATATGGAACGATGTCAGTCTCCCAAAGGACTTCATGAAGACTCTCCTGTTGGGACACAAGTCAAATGTTCACGTGCAATCAGTTATACCAGCTTAAGGGATAGTATCTTACGGTTATACCCATCCCTAAAGGTTATTTTGTTGTTAGATTAGCATTTGATGGCCATAATGGAACATATTCTTAAAAAGGCTCTTAATATTCATGAAATACCCTCATCATATTTTATTCTTCCCTTAAATAATGAATCATGTAAGATACATATGATAAAAACAAACATAATAAATACAGTGCTTTACACAAACCAAGAGGGACATTTAGAGATCAATCTACACTAAACATCAATGGTATTTAAAGGCTTTCGTTTTATGTAACAGTAATTCTAGAGGTTAGTGTTTCACACTAGATACTGGCAATATCTGGAAGCTGATGCTTCATGTGTCAGTAATACTTAGGGGTCAGTACTGTGCACCAAAAATTACAATACTTAGTGGTTAATTTTTCATATCATGATGATGAGTCTTCCAAATGAGTCAGTATATGAGAAAGAGAGATGACAGCCTAACTCTCTTTGGGAATGTTATTTCATAACTGTTCACCATTTCCTGCTCTAAGTAGTAGTGCCAGGAACAGACAAAAACAATGTTCTCACTCTCTAGCTGTCATGTATTGTGCATTGAAAGCAAGCCCACCATCCACAGCCATGCCCCATGATTGATTTATCAGTTACCCTAACCTCTTAATATGCCATTTCTAAGAATAATATAATACAGTATACAGTATATACCTGGGAGTGGAGCCAGTAATAAATGGAACCATGGGAGCTGAAGTGTGACAGCCACAGGATGGGTGAGGGGCCAAATGTTCTGGGTGCAGAGGAAAGTGTGGAAATAGAGGTCACTGTCTTTATGGGCAGAGATGATATGTTTGATAGTCTAGCAATCCTGTTGGTGCCATAAAGAATAGGATGAATGTGTTGGAAATAAAACGCTTGAGGACAATACCTGGGTGAGGAGGGGTGATTGAATAAGAGATAATAAGGAAGGAAAGAGGTGTGGTAGTAAAAGGTGTGTGTATGGGACAGCTGTTGTATCATGGTATCAAGATATGGATAGAATGACTAAGAATGTATACATATAAACAGTGGAGGAAACAAGGAAAAGCTGAAAACAATGGAGAAGGTAGAAGGATAGAGAGGAAGATGCTTTGAAGGTTTGGGGCCTAAGCATGCAAGGGATAGAATGAATTAGAGCAAGGTGGTATACAGAGGAAAATGTGCTTTCAGTTGGGTGAACCAGGGCATATGAAGCAGTAAGTGACAACAAGAGAAAGGTCTGTGGGATCTGGTTGTGGATAGTGGACTCTGGCTTTGGTACATTATATACGAGAGCTTGAGAAAGGATGTGTGAATGAGGCCATTTATTCAACTGTTCCTGGTGTTAATTCACAAATGCAAGAAATGTTGAACATATATGATTTTTTTCAAGTTTGTATGCCAATTTCTGTGTAAGTTAGTACCAGGAATACACAAAGGAAAGGTCTCATCTGCTCACAACCATTCTCTAGCTGTCATGTGTAATGCACTGCAACCACAGCCTCCGCTCACAACCATTCTCTAGCTGTCATGTGTAATGCATTGCAACCACAGCCTCCAGTTCACAACCTGGACTCACAGACCTTTCCACGGGTTCCCACAGCTGCTTCATGTACCCTGCTTCAGTCCACTGGCAGCACATCAACCCCTGTATACCACACTGCTCAAATTCACTCTCTCCTATGCATAGTTTTTCACCCTCCAGCATTTTCAGGCTCCAAGCACTCAAAATCTTTTTTCACTCCATCCTTCCATCTCCAATTTGGTCTTCTTCCCCTTGTCCCTTCCACTTTTGATACATATATCCTACCTGTCAACCTCTCCTCACTCATTCTCTCTATATGTCCAAATCATATCAGCACACATTCTTCAGCTCCTTCTACCACACCCTTCTTATCACTACTCTTCTCTCTTACTCTTCATTACTTAGTGAAACCACCGTACACCAAGTACTGTCCTTAAATTTAATTTCCAACACATGCACCCTCCTCCACACATTCTCATTGGTGGTTCAGGCCTCATATCCATGCAACATCAATGGGGCTAGTGTACCTTCAAACTTATCCATTTTCATCCTAACATATAACAACCTTTCTTTCCCCATATACCTCAATGCTCTCAGAAGCATCATCCGTAACCCAACTTATGATTCACTTCCCTTTTCATGGTTCTATATGCTGCCATGTCCACTCCCAGGTATCTAAAACACTTCACTTTCTCTAAATTTTCTCCATTCAAACTCACACCCCCAACTAACCTCTATCTCTGCTGCTAAACCTAAAAACCTTTCTTCCCTTCACATTTACTCTCAGCTTCCTCCTTTCACACACTCTCTTAAACTCAGATACCAACTTCTGCAGTTCTCACCTGAATCTGCCAACAGTGCTGTGACATCAGCAAACAACAAATGACTCACTTCCAGGGCCTCCTCATCCCGTACAAACTGCAAACTCACCTGTCTTTCCAAGAGCCTTACAATTACCTTTCGCTACCCCAATCATAAACAAATCAAACAGATGTGGTGCATTACATACCCCTCCTAAAGGCCCACCTTCACCTGGAACCACTCACCCTCCTCTCTTCCAACTTCCACACACAACTTACACTTTGCATGAAAGAGGCAGGAGGTCAAGAGAAGGGTGCAAGAGGTGAAAAAGAGGGCAAATGAGAGTTGGGGTGAGAGAGTATCATTAAATTTTAGGGAGATAGGGGAGAAAGAATACTTCCCACATATTCCCTGCGTGTCGTAGAAGGCGACTAAAAGGGAAGGGAGCGGGGGGCTGGAAATCCTCCCCTCTCGTTTTTTTTTTTTCCAAAAGAAGGAACAGAGAAGAGGTCCAGGTGAGGATATTCCCTCAAAGGCCCAGTCCTCTGTTCTTAACGCTACCTCGCTATCGCGGGAAATAGCGAATAGTATAAAAAAAAAAAAAAAAAAGATGTTTTGGAAGGAGGTAAATAAAGAACAAGTAGTGGTGATATGAGAAGGAGATGGCGCAAGTATTTTGAAGGTTTGTTGAATGTGTTTGATGATAAGAGTGGCAGATATAGGGTGTTTTGGTCGAGGTGGTGTGCAAAGTGACAGGGTTAGGGAGAATGATTTGGAAAACAAAGAGGTAGTAAAAGCTTTGCGGAAGATGAAAGCCGGCAAGGCAGCGAGTTTGGACAGTATAGAGGTGGAATTTATTAAAAAAGGGGGTGACTGTATTGTTGACTGGTTGGTAATTCAATGTATGTATGACTCATGGTGAGGTGCCTGAGGACTGGCAGAATGCTTGCATAGTGCCATTGTACAAAGGCAAAGGGGATAAAAGTGAGTGCTCAAATTACAGAGGTATAAGTTGTACGGAGGAGGGTGGATGTTTCAGTAATGAAATGTTTGATGACAATATGTGATGTGAGGTGGTTTGATCAAGTAAGTAATGAAAGGGTAAGAGAGATATGTTGAAATTAAAAGAGTGTTTGAGAGAGCAGAAAAGGGTCTGCTGAAATGGTTTGGACATATGGAAAGAATGAGTGAGGAAAGACCGACAAGGAATATATATGTGTCAGAGGTGAAGGGAACAAGGAGAAGCATGAGACAAAAGTGGAGGTGGAAAGATGGAGTGAAAAAGATTTTGAGCAACTGGGGCCTGAGCATACTGGAGGGTGAGAGGCATGCAAGGAATACAGTGAATTGGAACGGTGTGGTATACCAGGGTCGACATGCTGTCAATAGATTAAACCAGGGCAAGTGAAGCGACTAAGAAAAACCATGGAAAAGTATGTGGGGCCTGGATGTGGATAGGCAGCTTTGGTTTTGGTGCATTACACATGACAGCTACAGACTAAGTGTGAATGAATGTGGCCCTTTAGTCTGTTTTCCTTGTGCTACTGTGCTGAAATGGGGGGTAGCAATGCTATTTCCTGTGGGGTGGGGTAGCGCTAGGAATAGATGAAGGCAACCAAGATATCTATATGTATGTACATATGTATACCTCTCTTTTCAAACCAGGTATTTCGAATCACCAGTATTTTTTCAGCACACAGATACACAAGTTCTTCATCATTTCCATTCACAACACTGAATATCCCATGTACACCAATTATACCCTCAATTGCCACATTACTCACCTTCACATTTAAATCACCCATCACTAATACCCAGTCTCTTGCACCAAAGCTGCTGGCACACTTACTCGACAGCCCCCGAAACACTTGGTTCTCATGACCTTTCTTCTCATGATAAGGTACATAAGCACCAATAATCACCCATCTCTCTCCATCCACTTTCAGTTTTACCCACATTAATCTAGAATTTACTTTCTTACACTCTATCACACACTCCCACAGCTCCTGCTTTAGGAGTAGTTCTACTCCTTCCTTAGCTCTTGTTCTCTCACCAACCACTGACTTTACTCCCAAGACATTCCCAACCCATTCTTTCCCTTTACCCTTCAGCTTCATTTTACTCAGCCTGAACATCCAGGTTTTTTCCTCAAACATACTACCTATCTATCCTTTCTTCTCATATTGGATATATCCACACATAATCAGACACACCAATCTGAGCCCTTGAGAAGAATAAGCACTGCCCATTTGACTCCTTCTGTTTCCCCTTTTAGAAATTGAAATACAAGGAGGGGAGGGTTTCCAGCCCCCAATTTCCCACCCCCTTTAGTCAGGCCATGTCAATACACCAACTAAGTTTAGTATATGAGAGATTTGGCAAGACAGGGAATGCAAAGGAAATGAATTGTGGAGTGGTAGAGTGGGTGAAATGTGATACTTTGAGGTTGTTTGGGCATGTGGAAAGAAAGCAAGACGGGGAGTTTGCAGGGAGAGTGTATGATGGTACACTTAAAGAGGTTGATGAGAGAGGAAGAATACCTGTGATAGGGAATAAAGTGAAAGAATAATGGAGGGAAAGAAATGGTGGAAGAAGTGTGGAATGGTGTATGGAAGGGATAAGCAGACTCTTTTGCTGGGGCCTCCCTATTGATGGGAGTTCCTGTAGTGAACAGGCATCAGAGATACAAACATAAAGACCATAAATCCATACAGCTGGTACTAATAGAATTAATGCTGTTCAATATATGAACTATACACGTGCAAACTCACACAAAAAATGAAAATATATTACTGCTAAACATCATTAAATAAAAATATAAGTACCAGCATCTGGAAGTGGCTCAACACAATTTATCTTTCTCTCTCTTAAGAGAATATGAAGAAGCATTAGGATGTTCTATCAAACCTAAAATTATGGCTTTATGATATCTTATTTGAGGTATCTGACAATGGCTCACTGTGATTTCTGTTTCTTTCTCTCTATACAGACTTTATAGGATGAAGAAGCATTAGGAAGCTTTCCATAACCTAAATTCAGGTCAATAACAGGCATCCAATCAGTAAGTTGCTGTTTTGAACTACATTTAGCAAAAAGCAAATGTTAATGTGTTATGAGGATACTGCTATGTTCTGGGATGTCTTATTATGATGAAAATTATACAAACTGTTTATTCTGCCTCCTTAATAAATACTGGGATATATCTAAATACATTCAATTTTGACATCAATATCCTAATATGTTTAGGCACAATACTCAATAATTTCCAGAGACTTCAGAGGTTACAGGTTTTAATGAGTGTGTACTGTACCTGTAAATCCTCCCGGGTGCAAGCATTAGGCATGCAGGTGCTGTATATAAGATCATCTCCAGAGTTAGCATTGATGGCCGAAACTGGCATCCTCAGGCCTGGCACTTTTGGTGGCAACAGATGTTTTAAAGCAGAAGCACGGAAATCAGTGAGATGTCTCTGCCAGCTACCAACTGCTTCCAAACGTGCAGTTTTGTTAGTCTGTGTTTTACTAGAGGTGAAAGATCACATATTAGGACAGAGTTATCTGCTTTTAAGTTCAGAACTCATACAGCTTTAATATACTTTCAACAGAATTAAATCCTGAAGTTTATCATAACAATATTGTGATGGATAGATATCCAGTATCATGACTGCTGCCACACATTTGCTTAGCTGTGTTACTAGTGAATGACTGAAAGCCAAAGCTAAACAATCCCTAACAAACTACAAAACTACATTATACTACAAACTACAAACTACAAACTACATTATAATGCAACATATAATTAGTGTAATTGGTATAATTGGTGTACATGGGGTGCTCAGTATTGTAAATGAAAAAGGTGAAGAGCTTGTAGATTTGTGTGCTGAAAAACAACTGGTGATGGGGAATACCTGGTTTAAAAAGAGAGATATACATAAGTATACATATGTAAGTAGGAGAGATGGCCAGAGAGCATTACTGGATTAAGTGTTAGTTGATAGGCATGTGAAAGAAAGACTTTTGGATGTTGATGTGCTGAAAGGGGCAACTGGATGGATGTCTGATCATTATCTTGTGGAGGCGAAGGTGAGGGTTTGTAGAGGTTTTCAGAAAAGAAGAGAGAATGTTGGGGTGAAGGGAGTGGTGAATATAAGTGAGCTTGGAAAGGAGACCTGTGTGAGGAAGTACCAGGAGAGACTGAGTGCAGAATGGAAAAAGGTGAGAGCAAATGACGAAAGGGGAGTGGGGGAGGAATAGGATGTATTTAGGGAAGCAGTGATGGCTTGCACAAAAGATGCCTGTGGCATGAGAAAGGTGGGAGGTGGGCAGATTAGTGAGTGGTGGGATGAAGAAGTAAGATTGTTAGTGAAAGAGAGAAGTGAGGCATTTCGACAATTTTTGCAGGGAAATAGTGCAAATGACCGGGAGATGTATAAAAGAAAGAGGCAAGAGGTCAAGAGAAAGGTGCAAGAGGTGAAAAAGAGGGCAAATGAGAGTTGGGGTGAGTTGGGGTGAGACAAGAGAACAAATGGGGTTAATGGGGAGGTAATAACAAGAAGTGGTGATGTGAGAAGGAGATGGAGTGAGTATTTTGAAGGTTTGTTGAATGTGTTTGATGACAGAGTGGGAGATGTAGGGTGTTTTAGTCGAGCTGGTGTGCAAAGTCAGAGGGTCAGGGAGAATGGTTTGGTAAACAGAGAAGAGGTAGTAAAAGCTTTACAAAAGAAGAAAGCCGGCAAGGCAGCGGGTTTGGATGGTATTGCAGTGGAATTTATTAAAAAAGGGGGTGACTGTGTTGTCGACTGGTTGGTGAGAATAATCAGTGTATGTATAGTTCATGGTGAAGTGCCTGAGGATTGGCGGAATGCATGCATAGTGTCACCGCATAAAGGCAAAGGGGATAAAGATGAGTGCTCAAATTACAGATGTATCAGTTTGTAAAGTATTCCTGGGAAACTATATGGGAGGGTATTGATTTGAGAGGGTGAGGGCATGCACAGAGCATCAGACTGGGGAAGAACTTTGAAGAATGTATGTGAAAAATACTTAGAAAAACAGATGGATTTGTATGTAGCATTTATGGATCTGGAGAAGGCATATGATAGAGTTGATAGAGATGCTCTGTGGAAGGTATTATGAGTATTTAGTTGGGGAGGTAAGTTACTAGAAGCAATGAAAAGTTTTTATCGAGGATGTAAGGCATATGTACAAGTAGGAAGAGAGGAGAGTAATTGGTTCCCAGTGAATGTTGGTTTGCGGCAGGGGTGTGTGATGTCTTTATGGCTGTTTATTTTGTTTATGGATGGGGTTGCTAGGGAGGTGAATGCAAGAGTTTTGGAGAAAGGGGTAAGTATGTAGTCTGTTCTGGATGAGAGGGCTAGGGAGGTGAGTCAGTTGTTGTTTGCTGATGATACAATGCTGGTGACTGAGTCTGATATAGTGTGTGAAAAAAGAAAGCTGAGAGTAAATGAGAATAAGAGAAAGATTATTAGGCTCACTAGGGATGAGGGACAAGTTAATTGGGAGGTACGTCTAAATGGAGAAAAACTGGAGGAAGTGAAGTGTTTTAGATATCTGGGAGTAGATTTAGCAGCAGATGGAACCATAGAAGCAGGCGAAGGTTCTGGGAGTGTTGAAGAATGTGTGGAAGGTGAGAACGTTATCTCAGAGAGTAAAAATGGAAATGTTTGAAGGAATAGTGGTTCCAACAATGTTACATGGTTGCGAGGCATGGGCTATAGATAAGGTAGTGCGGAGGAGGGTAGATGTGTTGGAAATGAGATGTATGAGGACAATATGTGGTGTGAGGTGGTTTGATTAAGTAATGAAAGGATAAGAGATGTGTGGTAATAAAAAGAGTGTGGTTGAGGCAGCAGAAGAGGAAGTATTGAAATGGTTTGGTCACATGGAGAATGAGTGAGGAAAGATTGACAAATAGGATATATGTGTCAGAGGTGGAGGGAACGAGGAGAAGTGGGAGACCAAAGTGAAGGTGGAAGGATGGAGTGAAAAAGATTTTGAGCGATCGGGGCCTGAACATACAGGAGGGTGAAAGGCGTGCAAAGAATAGAGTGAATTGGAACGATCTGGTATACCGGGGTCAACGTGCTGTCAATGGATTGAACCAGTGCATGTGAAGCGTCTGGGGTAAACCATGGAAAGTTTTGTGGGGCCTGGATGTGGAAAGGGAGCTGTGGTTTCGGTGCATTACACATGACAGCTAGAGACTGAGTGAAAATGAATGTGGTCTTTGTTGTCTTTTCCTAGCGCTACCTCACACACGCACAGGGGGAGAGGGATGCCATTTCATGTGTGGCATGGTGGCGACGAAAATGGATGAAGGCAATAAGTATGAATATGTACATGTGTATACATATGTATACGTCTGTGTATGTATATGTATGCATACGTTGAAATGTATAGGTATGTATATGTGCGTGTGTGGGCGTTTATGTATATACATGTGTATGTGGGTGGGTTGGGCCTTCCTTTCGTCTGTTTCCTTATGCTACCTCGTTAACGTGGGAGACTGACAAAGTATAATAAATAAAAAAATCAATAATGTTATCAATATTATATAATCTTATGGATACTTAAGCTTAGAAATATATAATGCACAGTATTCCTTTTGACTGACACTACAACAAAACTCTAGAAGTAATATCTTTTGCAACACAATGATATTTTGTAAATAAAAAAAGAGTATGAGAGAGGCCCACACCTGAGATATATGATGCAGTACTTGCCCTTTATGGAGAAGTCAGGGACGTTGGTGGTGACACATTCATCAAACATACCGAGAAAGAACCAATTGCCATACGCGATACCATCATTACTCTTGCCCCATGCATCCACCACTTGCAAAGAGATACAAACAAACTTACATTATTACTAAAGAAAATGAAATCATATACATACTAAACTATAAAAAGGTTGGTATGCAGCAATACTAATAAGATGTCTGAGAAGCAAGAGTCCTTTGAAATTAAAAATTTGGAATTAGATTAACAAATTGAGAAAAGGAAATTAAAATCTAAAAAGAAAGTAATTATTATGCACAAGGTAACAGTGAATCAATTAATATTATTGCAATATGAAAGGATTATTACAAGGGTTTAGTAAATTTTCAGGTAATGTGAAATAACTAAAATAGTCCACTCAAGGACACTGGGATATGTAATAAAGCCATAATGGTATTTAGGCCCAAGTCGCTTGATAACACTAGCTTTGCAGGCGTTAGCATTCAAAACAGATGCATTAAGTCCAAATTACCTGTTAAAACAGTTATTGAGAAATTGGGTATTCACATGAAAATATTTATTTATTTATTCATTCAATATACTTCGTCGGTCTCCCGCGTTAGCGAGGTAGCGCAAGGAAACAGCCGAAATAATGGCCCAACCCACCTACATACACAGGTATATACATACACGTCCACGCACACACATATACATACCTATACATATCAGCGTATACATATACATACACAGACATATACATATATATATACACATATACATAATTCATACTTTCTGCCTTTAATCATTCCCGTCGCCACCCCGCCACACCTGAAATGACAACGCCCTACCCCCGCATGAGCGCTAAGTAGCACTAGGAAAAGCCAACAAAGGCCACATTCGTTCACACTCAGTCTCTAGCTGTCATGTATAATGTACCGAAACCACAGCTCCCTTTCCACATCCAGTCCCCACAAAACTTTCCATGGTTTACCAGACGATTCACATGCCCTGGTTCAATCCATTGACAGCACGTCTACCCCGGTGTACCACATCGTTCCAATTCACTCTATTCCTTGCATGCCTTTCACCCTCCTGCATGTCCGGGCCCCGAGTGCTCAAAATCTATTTAACTCCATCCTTCCACCTCCAATTTGGTCTCCCACTTCTCGTTCCCTCCACCTCTAACACATATATCCTCTTAGTCAATCTTTCCTCACTCATTCTATCCATGTGACCAAACCATTTCAATACACCCTCTTCTGCTGTCTCAACCACACTCTTTTTATTACCACACATCTCTCTTACCCTTTCATTGCTTACTCGATCAAACCACCTCACACCACATACTGTCCTCAAACATCTCACTGCAAGCACATCCACCCTCCTCTGCACAACTCTATCTATAGCCAATGTCTCACAACCATATAACATTGTTGAAACCACTATTCCCTCGAACATACCCATTTTTGCTTTCCAAGATAAAGTTCTCATCTTCCACACATTCTTCAATATTCCCAGAACTTTCGCCCACTCCCCCACCCTGTGACACTTCCGATTCCATGGTTCCATCCGCTGCCAAATCCACTCCCAGATATCTAAAACGTTTCACTTCCTCTAGTTTTTCTCCATTCAAACTTACCTCCCAACTGACTTGTCACTCCACCCTACTGTACCTAATAACCTTACTCTTATTCACATTTACTCTCAGCTTTACCAAACTTAGTCACCAGCTTCTGCAGTTCCTCACCCGAATCAGCCACCAACACTGTATCATCAGCGAACAACAACTGACTCACTTCCCAAGCCCTCTCATCCTCAACAGACTGCATACTTGCCCCTCTCTCCAAAACTCTTGCATTCACCTCCCTAACAACCCTATCGATAAACAAATTAAAACAACCATGGAGACATCATGCACCCCTGCCGCAGCCCGACATTCACTGAAAACCAATTACTTTCCTCTCTTCCTACTCGTACACATGCCTTACATCCTCGATAAAAACTTTTCACTCTTTCCAGCAACTTACCTCCCACCATATACTCTAAATACCTTCCACAGAGCATCTCTATCATATGCCTTCTCCAGATTAATAAATGCGACATACAAATACATTTGCTTTTCTAAGTATTTCTCACATACATTCTTCAAAGCAAACTCCTGATCCACACATCCTCTACCACTTCTGAAACCACACTGCTCTTCCCCAATCTGATGCTCTGTACATGCCTTCACCCTCTCAATCAATACCCTCCCATATAATTTCACAGGAATACTCAACAAACTTATTCCTCTGTAATTTGAGCACTCATCTTTATCCCCTTTGCCTTTGTACAATGGCAATATGCATGCATTCTGCCAATCCTCAGGCACTTCACCTTGAGACATACATACATTGAATATCCTCACCAACCCGTCAACAACACAGTCACCCCCTTTTTTAATAGATTCCACTGCAATACTATACAAACCCGTTGCCTTCCCGGCTTTCCTCTACCGCAAAGCTTTCACTACCTCTTCTCTGTTTACCAAATCATTCTCTCTGACCCCTCTCACTTTGCACACCACCTCGACCAAAACACCCCACATATGCCACTCTATTATCAAACACATTCAACAAACCTTCAAAATACTCACTCCATCTTCTCACATCACCACTACTTGTTATTACCTCTCCATTAGCCCCCTTCACTGATGTTCCCATTTGTTCTCTTGTCTTACGCACTTTATTCATTTCCTTCCAAAACATCTTCTTTAATTCCCTAAAATTTAATGATACTCGCTCACCCCAACTCTCATTTGCCCTCTCTTTCACCTATTGCACCTTTCTCTTGACCTCCTGTTTCTTTCTTTTATACATCTCAAGTCATTTGCACTATTTCCCTGCAAACATCGACCAACTGCCTCTCTCTTCTCTTTCACTTACAGTCTTACTTCTTCATCCCACCACTCACTACCCTCTCTAATCTGCCCACCTCCCACGATTCTCATGCCACAAGCATCTTTTGCATAAGCCATCACTGCTTCTCTAAATACATCCCATTCCTTACCCACTCCCTTTACATCCTTTGCTCTCACCTTTTTCCGTTCTGCACTCAGTCTCCCCTGGTACTTCTTCACACATGTCTCCTTTCCAAGCTCACTTACTTTCACCACTCTCTTCATCCAAACATTCTCTCTTCTGTTCTGAAAACCTCTACAAATCTTCACCTTCACCTCCACAAGATAAAGATCAGACATCCCTCCATTTGCACCTCTCAGCACATTAACATCCAAAAGTCTCTCTTTCACATGCTTGTCAATTAACACAATCCAATTACGCTCTCTGGCCATCTCTCCTACTTACACACACATACAGGTATTCCCAATCGCCAGTCCTTTTTCAGCACATAAACCTACAAGCTCTTCACCATTTCCATTTACAACACTAAACACCCTATGTACACCAATTATTCCCTCAACTGCCACATTACTCACCTCTGCATTCAAATCACCCATCACTATAATCTGGTCTCGTGCATCAAAACTGCTAACACACTCACTCACCTGCTCCCAAAACACTTACTTCTCATGATCTTTCTTCTCATGCCCAGGTGCATAGGCACCAATAATTGCCCATCTTTCTCCATTGTTACGAACATGGTGTGTGTGCCCACATGTTCGTATGAATCAGAGGCGCCAGGTCCAGGTGTGGGATCAGCTGCGGGGTATTCCACCACCATGTCATCGCTGCTGACGTTCGCAAAAAGGCGGGAGTGTGGCTACGCCGAGACTCTGGGACCCTCCAACCAATCAGAATGGCTCTTAGTTCCATAGCCAATCAAGGGTAGCGTTGTATAGCAGCAAGGGTGAACGCTTGTCTTGTAACGACGACACCCGCGGAGATTGGATTCCTCTCTCTCTCTCTCTAGCCAAGCAAGGTAAGTGGTTTCCCCCTGCTGTAAGCCTGTAAGCCCTGCTGTGCTGTAAGCCGTTACTGCTGTAAGCCCGTTACCCGAGTGCTGTGCTGTAAGCCCGTTACTGCTGTAAGCCCGTTACCCGAGTGCTGTACTCTAAGCCCGTTACTACTGTGTCACGTCAGGTTTAGCTAAGTGTTTACTGTGTTACATCAGGTTTAGTTAAGTGTAACGATGATGTTTACTGTGTCACGTCAGGTCTAACTAAGTGTAATGTTATCGAACATAGTGTTGTAAAAGAAAGAGATCTCCTGGCTTGAAATCTTATCTAGAATGTTAACTCATGTTCAAAGGAATGTTAACTCATGTTCAATGTGAACTCGTGTTCTGTGTTAACGTAAATGATTCATGCCTGATTTATGTGCCTATCTTTGTACACTTGAATTCTTTCATTATAAGTAGATTTAATGTAATGCTGGTCATTAATTCAATCCCATAACTTTATGATTGTGTATCCCGTTGTGAAACAACAAATCTATAACGTCCTTGCAACAACAGCTCTTTTCTGAGCTACACCTTCTGCACCTGTCAATGCAGCACATTTGTGTTACTCATCATTCTGTAGACTCTCTCCTACTTCTCACCATCACAAGAAATAAAGCAATTATACACTAGAAAAAGATGTTGGAATGCACAAGTGCTGTCTATCAAAAGATCAGAGACGGTATTGGTACATGTCAGCATCTTACACCAAGTCAGAGACTTGCCTCCCACCTGAGGCACAGGAACTGAAAATGGGCCCAGGAATATCTTGTTTTTTATATCTGACTTGTACGAAGTAGTTGGCAGGCAGCCAATGACCAAGGAGGTACCACCCCATGGGCATCAGGAGGGTTAGAGATAGCTGCATAGTAAGTCAGCACTTCATTGGTTGTCAAGTTGCACTCCTCTGACCCAGGTAGCTGTCTCTTCTTTCTGCCTCACCCACATATGGATTACTGGCACTCTGTCCTCAAACATACAATCTCTCCTTGTCATATATAACACTTGACAACACTGAAATCACACAGCTCATTCTTCAAAACTCTAGATTTTCCTGCTGTGAGCAATATGTGCTAGTCCTGCCTTTTGGCAAACTAGTAGGAACATTAAATAGAAGTAGTAGGCAAGAGCTTTACATAGAAACATCAGGTAGAAGTAGAAGGTAGGAGCATTAGGTAGTAGTAAGTAGGAACATTAGGTAGGAGCCTCTCCAAACACTCCAAGAGCTGCCCTCTGCCTAGTTGTGGAAACTCTAATGCCATGGCCAACCCCCTTGAGAGAGTTTCAGCTGGAACAGGCATCAGAGATATAGACAGAAGGTTAGGTTGACACAAATGTGTCACTGACCAAACTGTGCCCTAAATAAACTGACCAATCTGTGCCCTAAATTCTTACAATGGTAAATTGTTGCAATCATTTATCTGAGATACATCAGTGAATGTGCACAACTTCATCTGCTGTCCCTTTAGTTATGGGAAAAATATTTCTTCATATCTTTTCTGAGTTTTCATCAGTTCCCTTGGTAACAGAGAAAGATGTACTACAACTATTGCCAACACAGCTGTCAATGACTCATCCATTTCCTTAGATGAGAAATTGCTGGCTACTGGGGGTAACATATTTTCAGAAAAATACCACTGTTGAACAGGAGGTTTCTGCTGGCAATACAGGAGGCATGAAGAGGAAAAATGGCAAGGGTGAAGGGTTTTACCACAAGTGCCTAGAGGGCCCAAACCTGCTAGTTTGTTTAGGACACTCTAACACAGAGCTCTAAAATATTTGTTTTAATATCAATGTTGCCTCTCATTCTTCATTTGCAAGTATCCAGCCAATGGTTTTCTGATTATCTCTGTCAACATTCTATGCACCACATTCATCAGAAGTATGATCAGTCATTCAGCGCAACTTCCCAGTCTCTTCTCAAAAATGAGCACGACATTAGCTCTCTTGCACTCCCTTACTACTACTAGACACTTGTAACAAATTCTGAGCATTTCAAGCGGCCATCAAATGTTTCTGCACCTTCCTTAGTGCATGTGGAAAGGCTACAACAGGTTCATGAACCTTATAAGCATCAAGATCCTTCAACAGCCTATTCATTTCTTTTTAACAGCTTTTCAATACATTCCAAGTGTTCTTTTCCAACCTAACTCATCACTCCTGGGATTATATCATCCTCCATTGTGAACACACTCTGGTACTTATTCCCATGGACTCTTAATTCCTCATAATCAAAAACATGTCCCTCTGAATCCCCCAGTATATCTAATTACTTTTCAATAACATTTTACTTGATGAATATATTCAAAAGTTTAGACTTTTCACTTACTTTGCTCACAATGTTTCTTTTCTGTTCTGCACTCCTTTATCTAATTATATCATCCCTTGTTCATTTCAATCTTTCAAATTCAGTTTAATCCTTGTGTCACCTAAATCTCCTTTCCAAGCTACTTTTAACTTTCAGATAGATTTCATTAAATCATATTCCTCTCCTTTCTTTTGCTTCTATTTTCTGTCATTGGTAACCATATACTTACCCCTTCACTACAGCTTTCCATCAAACTTTCTGCAACAAAGCCCCATACTCTAGCAGTGAACTTCCAGTTCTCATTTTTAAGACCCTAAAGAAAATGTTAGGTCTACATAGTTACCACAACTTTGTCTCCTTAATGAGTTAGGTTTTCAGTCTGATCTTGTTATGTCCTCACTAATCACATAGTCTGATTCAAGCACTACGCGAAACATGAGGTATAACATATTCTTATTTCCAAGTTATATATCAAGATTAGATCTAGAAATGATGGTGTATCAGTCTCTCTAGTATGGTCAGTGAAATGTCAAGGAAAATCTGTCTCTGAACACATTTTCAAAATCTGTATCACCACGTGAATCCAAGTTTCCACCACCACTTTCTTTATACTTAAAACACATCTTCATCAGAATCTTATACCACCTCAAAGAGACTCATATTTTGCTGCTGGTTATCCCATTCTAATCATGCCTTCATCACTCACTAGATAATTCTTAAGGTCCATTAAGACATTAGAGGATTGTAATAGACCATCACTAAAATACATGTGTTCCTGATGTTACTTTATCCTTTGATACTTTTTAAAGAGACAGCCCAATAAATTTCAGAAATTCAGTCATCCCCTTTTAGGAGAGCAATTCACCCTCCTCATTTGTCTCTTCTTTCCTGTCCTTGTTATCATAAATCCCTATAAAAGATTTGTTTTGGTTTCAGATTCATGTCTTGTCCAAGATTTAATGGTTATCAACAGCCAAAGTTCATTAAACAAGAATCCATTACCCTGGGTCAAAATGAACAAAAAAAAGGAAAAAAAGGACAGACTCAAGGCTGATATTCACAGACAACCATGCCACAACGCAAGGGTAAAATGATCAACTATAGAATAGTAACCCTGCACCTTACTACACCTCGGGTACAAACAAGGTTAGTGACCTTACTTTTCAAGGCCCAATCGGTGCGATTGACCGAGGTCAGCATGGTGTCGAGGGCCTGCCTACAGGGGCTCTCAGGTTTCACTGCAACAGGCAGGTAGACCCCAGCAAAATCCACTGCGACCCGTGATAACATTTCATTTGTCTCTGAAAATATGCATCCAAAAGTTAAATTACTGGTACATGACTTCACTTCCACAGTCACACTATATACGGTATACATGTGGATGCTTATTAACATTCTCCATATGATATATTTTTTTTCAAGGTAAAGAATAACAAAAATACGATTGAACCAGACAAGAAAAATATGAGTAAACACTCATATCACAAAAGATGAGTACAGTTACCAGCGTATTAGACAGTGAAAAAAAAATCATGTTAACAACTGCCACTCATATTCTGTTCTCAAACACCCATCTACCTTTATAAAGGTAATTTACTCACGTCCAAAGTCATAATGGCAAAGTAGTAATGTTAGTGAGGCTATCATCTTTCGCTAGAGTTGTGTGACAACCCGTTGTGATAACCAGCATAGTGTAGAATGGCACTGCCGCAGCAGTAACATTAAATAGGCACACTCCCGTCATCATCCATATTGAAGGTCTGTTTTATGAATGCACGATTACTTTTAATTTGACTCGAGACTTACCTGATATAACTGGCCACCCATCTGGGAGTTTGATACTTGTGGCCACGCCAACACACAGTAGCACTAGAAGCAGAGGAGCGCCCACATCCTTCCTCGAATGTGCCATCTTCCTAATGTGACGTATTGGTTTGAGGCCAGTCAGACATTACATGCTTAAACACTATCTTCCCAGGTAAGTGTTATCGATCACACAGCCCCATTTTATCTAAAATTCCTACATCACATCAGGAACTCCATATACTTATCTCTAATCACACATGTCCAATCACTTCTCTGATTACATCCCTCCACTCATGGTGAGGGAGCGACGTGTACACGTGGGACACAAGGATGGTTAGTTGTTCGTGTTCTAGGCCTTTTAACTACCCATGGTCATTAAGACCGTCAACAACAAGCTGCACCACCGACCTGAAATATCTTTAGCACCTTCAGGTGTTAAGAATGATTACAAGACCAACCTTCCTATCCTATCAAACATGGTGTTTTCACAGAATCCTGGCCTGTCTCAGTTAACTATTTTCTCTTCTACTTCCACCCCTGTTCACTTTTAAGTAGATGATTTCTCATTCCATATTTCAACTCACTTTTCCTCCCCTTCCACTTTTAACAATTAGCCGTCTTACTTATATTTCCTCTATCAGTTCTGACCTGTGTTGTATTTAGGACTGGGGAAGCATGAACATTGCAAAATTTGATATTAATAGTGCTGAAGTGCAATTTCTCTCTGTATCTCTTTTTCAAATTCATGTTTCCCTCTGTTCAATTTAAAATAATTTGTCCGTGTAATGATTTATATATGTTGAGCATATCCATGTCCACCGTTTTGAAAACCCCATGTTATTAACAATAGAATAACTGCTTCCCAAAAGCCTAGGTGTCGTAATTACTTTTTTTTGTGAGCATCTGTTTCGCATCTCCATACAATTTTATTTACCCAAGTATGAAATGCTGTTCTTATATCACGGAGACTTTACCCTCCAACTCTTTGTGGATTATTTTGGCCACTGTTATCTTAAGCTGTCTGCATGTGTCCCAACCTCAAGTTTTGGACCCCTAGTGCGCGCTTGACTGCTTCCCGCAAGTGCATGGAGACAGCCCACTCTCTAGAGGATTGGCTGTTGCGGTACCTCTTCTTTCCTCGACCAGCTAAGTTGTGGCATTCTCTTCCTTATTTAGTCTTTCCCTTTTCATATAACCTTTCTCCCTTTAAGAGTCAGGTCTGCAAACACTTGCGGAGCCTTGGTTGAATTGTACTTGCTGTTTCGTACAAGGTTCTGTTGTCCATAACCTGTTTTGTTTCTTTTTTTTCTCAGTAACTAGTCCTCTGAAGATGTGGTAATACACGAAAATGCTCAGAATTCTCGTGTTTCTTATTCATTATGGTGTTTCTGCATTAACGCAGTCACGTGTTTGTTGTGGTTTACACATACACCCGGCCTGAATTAGGTAGGCGTGGAGCAGCTGGGCCTAGGAGAGTCCCTCCTGGTCCTTGTGTACCTGGCAATGGAGTCCCCATTTTTGAGTTTTAGTTGGCCCTTATTTTTATAATAGTCCCCATATTTCACATTTTCATTTTTTCATGGGGGGGGGGGAGGGGTCTACCAAGCCCGTTTGCGCCTGGAGGGGTTGTCCCTTCATTTATATTTTCTGGATTTAGGGAAGTCGGACTACGAGGTCCTGGGTCTGGTATGGTAGACCCATTTTTTTCTATTTTCTAGATTTGTGTGCTACCATGCCCCCTCGTGTCTGGTAGGATAGTCCCATTCTTACATATTTCTGGGATGGTGTAGGGTAGGGGGCTGTCAGGTTCATGTATCTGATGGGATGGTGTAGGGTAGGGGGCTGTCAGGTTCATGTATCTGATGGGATGGCCATTTATAATTTATTTTTATATCTTTTGGCACTAGGGGGCCTAACGTTAGGGTCCTTATGCCACTGTTAGTATAAATATCTTTCTTCGTATTGTTAGATACGTTACGTCTTTTTTCGACCTGGTCCGGGACATTATCATTATCGAGCTGACGATGTGTATTTAATTTTTTTCCCCCGCATAGATATATGTGTAGCACACTCACCACCACACCGAAGCTAACATTATCAACGTGGGTAGGGAGAGAGCATTGACGACGTTCTACTGAAGTTTCAGCTTCTCTGTGCAAGACACCTTTATATTGCCCGCAGCAGCAGCAGCGGTGTGTGTGTGTGTGTGTGTGTGTGTGTACTTTAGGAAGTACTGCGAAGTTGCTGAAGATCGATTCTCTCCCCCTCTATGGCACATTTCTTCCTTAGTTGTTCATTCCATTTCTGCAACGTGAAATGAGAGCTACCCACCTCTCTTCATTACTCAATTTCACTTGTATTTGACACTATACTTAATCAGGGGTTAGAAGGCTGTAAAGATGAAATGTAGAAGATTTGACATTATACCGTAACTGTCGCCAGAACCCCACCGTAGGAGATTTGTAAAAGGAAACAAACTGTCTGCCGACATTACCCAAGTCGCATTCCAGTAGTTGGATACTGGAACATTCAGCCAACAGTTCTCTGTGTATACTGAGCCAAAACTAGTATGTATAAGTGCATGAAGAACTAACAAAGAAGGGTTAGAGTATTACTTGCATTCAGATAGCCAAGTTACAGTGAACGGTTTGAGTTAATAGATTTGTTCATTGTGGAAGTGAATGTTCTTCGAAGTACGCCTAAGAACAAGAAGCCATAGCATAACTAAAGAAACGTTAGAAGGGATTCTACAATATCAGAGTAGCGGGTAAATGAAAGAATTCTGAGTGATGAAACTGTAAATGTTGACAAAAGGTTAAAATGCTGAATGGATGGAACCCAACCAAGGCAAAACTCCCTCCCCATATCGTACAGCCAAATACGTACACATACACACAGTCTCTGTACTTCTTTAGTTTACTATCAAGTTTTCCTCTGTCATTGCAAGGTTTTGCGTTCGAAATGTCGTATACCACATAAAAAAAAAAGAATCGTAAGTATGCTCGTTATTGTATTGTCAGTGTTGTGTGTGGGCAAGAATTCAGCTGCCTGCCTGGATTTTTACACTTGTTCTTCGTATCCCATGTTCACTAGACGTGATGAACATCTGATTCCCATCAGAGACCTTAAGTTCAGAGTAATGAATATAATGAAATTTGCATGCATGATGCATAATCTACCAATATGATATAGAGGCCATTGGGAAGGATAACTCGGGGAAAGTTCAAATATACAACATGGATTCAACACTGAGGACGCACATCTTAGATATTTTTTCCAAAACATAAATAAAGGCAGCAAGTATGAATTATGTACATGTGTATATATGTATATGTCTGTGTATGTATATATGAGTAAACGTTGAAATGTATAGGTATGTGCATGTGTGGACGTGTATGTATATACATGTGAATGCGGGTGTGTTGGGCCATTCTTTCGTGTTTCATTGCGCTACCTCGCCAACGCGGGAGACAGCGACAAAGTATAATGAGTATAGTGAGTCAGTTGTTGTTCGCTGATGATACAGCGCTGGTGGCTGATTCATGTGAGAAACTGCAGAAGCTGGTGACTGAGTTTGGTAAAGTGTGTGAAAGAAGAAAGTTAAGAGTAAATGTGAATAAGAGCAAGGTTATTAGGTACAGTAGGGTTGAGGGTCAAGTCAATTGGGAGGTAAGTTTGAATGGAGCAAAACTGGAGGAAGTAAAGTGTTTTAGATATCTGGGAGTGGATCTGGCAGCGGATGGAACCATGGAAGCGGAAGTGGATCATAGGGTGGGGGAGGGGGCGAAAATCCTGGGAGCCTTGAAGAATGTGTGGAAGTCGAGAACTTTATCTCGGAAAGCAAAAATGGGTATGTTTGAAGGAATAGTGGTTCCAACAATGTTGTATGGTTGCGAGGCGTGGGCTATGGATAGAGTTGTGCGCAGGAGGATGGATGTGCTGGAAATGAGATGTTTGAGGACAATGTGTGGTGTGAGGTGGTTTGATCGAGTAAGCAACGTAAGGGTAAGAGAGAGGTGTGGAAATAAAAAGAGCGTGGTTGAGAGAGCAGAAGAGGGTGTTCTGAAATGGTTTGGGCACATGGAGAGAATGAGTGAGGAAAGATTGACCAAGAGGATATATGTGTCGGAGGTGGAGGGAAGGAGGAGAAGTGGGAGACCAAACTGGAGGTGGAAAGATGGAGTGAAAAAGATTGTGTGTGATCGGGGCCTGAACATGCAGGAGGGTGAAAGGAGGGCAAGGAATAGAGTGAATTGGATCGATGTGGTATACCGGGGTTGACGTGCTGTCAGTGGATTGAATCAGGGCATGTGAAGCGTCTGGGGTAAACCATGGAAAGCTGTGTAGGTATGTATATTTGCGTGTGTGGACGTATGTATATATATGTGTAAGGGGGTGGGTTGGGCCATTTCTTTCGTCTTTTTCCTTGCGCTACCTCGCAAACGCGGGAGACAGCGGCAAAAAAAAAAAGATATATATATATATATATATATATATATATATATATATATATATTTCTGCAGAGGACGTGTGATGTGAGGCAATCTATTGATATCACGGGTTACGATAAGATAAAGATCTTGCGTTGATAAAAATGGATATCTCTGGTCAGGTGATCAATACAGACAAAGAGCGTCTGGAGTGGTAATATCTGGGGACGAGGACAAGGTCGTTCCACACCATCCAATCCAACGCTGTTGACATGTTATGAGGAAAATAAAAAGATATGAATGTGCTGCCGACAGAGAATCCAATTCACATGAAAAAGATAAGTTACAATAAGCGCATCCGCTGCTGTAATCGCCATCAAAATTTGATTTGTCTCACAAAACTTCAAACAAGTTGCGAATGTAATTGTACCCTGAGCCAATGTAGGAAACGAGAGAATCGTCCATCAGTATCAGTCTACCTTTTTTGGGCCGCAGGTTTCTGTAGAATAGATTGGATGGTTGGTTATTTGGGCTTTAGGACTATAGACTGCCAAGTTCGTGAAGGGTGTCCGCGTTATTTGATAACCATCAGTCAAAAAGTTGAACCTCTTCCCGAGGCAAAATACGCTCTCATTGAGTAGTCTGTCATGGGGTACTATTACATTGAACTGTGGTTTGGGTAAAATTAGAAAATATTTATATGATGACTTGGGGGTAATGGTACTTAGATGGAAAGGTCTTTAGGATTCGTTAGAGGGGTATTTGGATGATGTTTGTGATGAAGTAGGTAGGTAGTAGTTGTTAGGCAGCTAACGACCAGGGAGGTCTATTACCAGTACTATTAGTCTGGGTATCAGGAGGGTTTTGATGGCTGCCTAGTAAGCCAGCACTTCACTGGTTATGTTGCACTCCTCTAACCCAGGTAGCTGTCTTTTCCATCTGCCTCGTTAACGTGTGGACTACTGGCATTCTGTCGACAAACATACAATCTCTCATTGTCATATGTAACACTTGATAACATTTAACATAGTTCATTCTTCGTAACTTGAGATTCTCCTGCGATGAGCACTATACACGAACTCCGTCCGCCTTTTGGCAAGATGGTAAGATCAGTAGATAGAGTAGTGGGTAGGAACATTCAGGCAGGAGCATGAAGTAGAAACATTAAGTAGAAGTAGTAGGTAGGAGCATTAGATGGAGGTAGTCATTAGGAACTTTAGGTAGGACCTTTTGCAAACATTGCGCTAGACTTGCCTTCTGGCAGTGGTCTGTTAAGGGTGAGGCACTAGAGGCTAAGGAGGGCACCGGAGTTCTTTAGTTATGGAGACTTTGTTGCCGTGGCCATCCGTTTGAGGGAGTTCCAAGTCGAACAGGTGTCAGAAATATAGATAGATAGGTAGATGTTTTGGCTATGAGTGAAACGAAGCTTAAGGGTAAAGGGGAAGAGTGGTTTGGGAATGTCTTGGGAGTAAAGTCAGGGGTTAGTGAGAGGACAAGAGCAAGGGAAGGAGTAGCAGTACTCCTGAAACAGGAGTTGTGGGAGTATGTGATAGAATGTAAGAAAGTAAATTCTCGATTAATATGGGTAAAACTGAAAGTTGATGGAGAGAGATGGGTGATTATTAGTGCATATGCACCTGGGCATGAGAAGAAAGATCATGGGAGGCAAGTGTTTTGGGAGCAGCTGAATGAGTGTGTTAGTGGTTTTGATGCACGAGACCGGGTTATAGTGATGGGTGATTTGAATGCAAAGGTGAGTAATGTGGCAGTTGAGGGAATAATTGGTATACATGGGGTGTTCAGTGTTGTAAATGGAAATGGTGAAGAGCTTGTAGATTTATGTGCTGAAAAAGGACTGGTGATTGGGAATACCTGGTTTAAAAAGCGAGATATACATAAGTATACGTATGTAAGTAGGAGAGATGGCCAGAGAGCGTTATTGGATTACGTGTTAATTGACATGCGCGCGAAAGAGAGACTTTTGGATGTTAATGTGCTGAGAGGTGCAACTGGAGGGATGTCTGATCATTATCTTGTGGAGGCTAAGGTGAAGATTTGTATGGGTTTTCAGAAAAGAAGAGTGAATGTTGGGGTGAAGAGGGTGGTGAGAGTAAGTGAGCTTGGGAAGGAGACTTGTGTGAGGAAGTACCAGGAGAGACTGAGTACAGAATGGAAAAAGGTGAGAACAATGGAAGTAAGGGGAGTGGGGGAGGAATGGGATGTATTTAGGGTATCAGTGATGAATTGCGCAAAAGATGCTTGTGGCATGAGAAGAGTGGGAGGTGGGTTGATTAGAAAGGGTAGTGAGTGGTGGGATGAAGAAGTAAGATTATTAGTGAAAGAGAAGAGAGAGGCATTTGGACGATTTTTGCAGGGAAAAAATGCAATTGAGTGGGAGATGTATAAAAGAAAGAGGCAGGAGGTCAAGAGAAAGGTGCAAGAGGTGAAAAAGAGGGCAAATGAGAGTTAGGGTGAGAGAGTATCATTAAATTTTAGGGAGAATAAAAAGATGTTCTGGAAGGAGGTAAATAAAGTGCGTAAGACAAGGGAACAAATGGGAACTTCGGTGAAGGGCGCAAATGGGGAGGTGATAACAAGTAGTGGTGATGTGAGAAGGAGATGGAGTGAGTATTTTGAAGGTTTGTTGAATGTGTTTGATGATAGAGTGGCAGATATAGGGTGTTTTGGTCGAGGTGGTGTGCAAAGTGAGAGGGTTAGGGAAAATGATTTGGTAAACAGAGAAGAGGTAGTAAAAGCTTTGCAGAAGATGAAAGCTGGCAAGGCAGCAGGTTTGGATGGTATTGCAGTGGAATTTATTAAAAAAGGGGGTGACTGTATTATTGACTGGTTGGTAAGGTTATTTAATGTATGTATGAAGCATGGTGAGGTGCCTGAGGATTGGCGGAATGCGTGCATAGTGCCATTGTACAAAGGCAAAGGGGATAAGAGTGAGTGCTCAAATCACAGAGGTATAAGTTTTTTGAGTATTCCTGGTAAGTTATATGGGAGGGTATTGATTGAGAGGGTGAAGGCATGTACAGAGCATAAGATTGGGGAAGAGCAGTGTGGTTTCAGAAGTCGTAGAGGATGTGTGGATCAGGTGTTTGCTTTGAAGAATGTATGTGAGAAATACTTAGAAAAGCAAATGGATTTGTATGTAGCATTTATGGATCTGGAGAAGGCATATGATAGAGTTGATAGAGATGCTCTGTGGAATATATTAAGAATATATGGTGTGGGAGGCAAGTTGTTAGAAGCAGTGAAAAGTTTTTATCGAGGATGTAAGGCATGTGTACGTGTAGGAAGAGAGGAAAGTGATTGGTACTCAGTGAATGTAGGTTTGCGGCAGGGGTGTGTGATGTCTCCATGGTTGTTTAATTTATTTATCGATAGGGTTGTTAGGGAGGTGAATGCAAGAGTTTTGGAAAGAGGGGCAAGTATGAAGTCTGTTGGGGATGAGAGAGCTTGGGAAGTGAGTCAGTTGTTGTTCGCTGATCATGCAGCGCTGATGGCTGATTCATGTGAGAAACTGCAGAAGCTGGTGACTGAGTTTGGTAAAGTGTGTGAAAGAAGAAAGTTAAGAGTAAATGTGAATAAGAGCAAGGTTATTAGGTACAGTAGGGTTGAGGGTCAAATCAATTGGGAGGTAAGTTTGAATGGAGAAAAACTGGAGGAAGTAAAGTGTTTTAGATATCTGGGAGTGGATGTGGCAGTGGATGGAACCATGGAAGCGGAAGTGGATCATAGGGTGGGGGAGGGGGCGAAAATCCTGGGAGCCTTGAAGAATGTGTGGAAGTCGAGAACATTATCTCGGAAAGCAAAAATGGGTATGTTTGAAGGAATAGTGGTTCCAACAATGTTGTATGGTTGCGAGGCGTGGGCTATGGATAGAGTTGTGCGCAGGAGGATGGATGTGCTGGAAATGAGATGTTTGAGGACAATGTGTGGTGTGAGGTGGTTTGATCGAGTAAGTAACGTAAGGGTAAGAGAGATGTGTGGAAATAAAAAGAGCGTGGTTGAGAGAGCAGAAGAGGGTGTTTTGAAATGGTTTGGGCACATGGAGAGAATGAGTGAGGAAAGATTGACCAAGAGGATATATGTGTCGGAGGTGGAGGGACCGAGGAGAAGTGGGAGACCAAATTAGAGGTGGAAAGATGGAGTGAAAAAGATTTTGTGTGATCGGGGCCTGAACATGCAGGAGGGTGAAAGGCGGGCAAGTAATAGAGTGAACTGGATCGATGTGGTATACCGGGGTTGACGTGCTGTCAGTGGATTGAATCAGGGCATGTGAAGCGTCTGGGGTAAACCATGGAAAGCTGTGTAGGTATGTATATTTGCGTGTGTGGACGTATGTATATACATGTGTATGGGGGTGGGTTGGGCCATTTCTTTCGTCTGTTTCCTTGCGCTACCTCACAAACGCGGGAGACAGCGACAAAGTAAAAAAAAAAAAAAAAAGATAAGACATGGAGAAAATCAAATTGAAAACAGAGTCCCGGTCTCATCCAAGGTGCTCGTTTTAATTGTAGTTTGTATTCATTAGTGTGGCTCTGTGCCATAAGTGGAACTTGATGATCAAGTGAAAAAAGCATTAAAAAGGTACCTGTATGTTTACACTCGAAAATCAGTAAATATTTCTCTTTGGTATCAGTGTAATTATTCACAGATATATAAGTAATCCCTTTTTAGAAGTATTATTGTCTCCTTATATCATTATTTTTGTTCAACAAAATTACTTAATCTCATACACTGGAAACATAGTTTTACAGAAACATAATTTTTCATTTTCTATGGGAGGAAATGTTTGGTAAAATAAACGTTGTGTTTTCGTCTATCTCATGTCAATGATAGGCAGAAGTACGATAATAATGTTGTATATACGATATTCTAGGTACCTGGATTCTACTTTCACCGCTGTGATTTGTCAATGAAGCAGATAATGTCTTGACAAATCATACGTGGAAGAACTGGCATATAACACATTTATTGATTTTAATTTTCTAATATTTAAGTGAGGATTCACTGAACATTATCATGAAATGATGAATTACATCATTGTTATAGTTTCTGCGGGGATGATTTGGATCAAGGCATCAACACTAGCTTATAAACACTATCAGAAAAACTCGAAGGCATTCAGAAGTTTAGCATAATTTTTAGACCAAACAAGCCGTCAGTCTTTATGTGAAATGCGTATTTTATTTTCATATGGATACTGTCTAACAATTAGTGCCTTGAGGTACGATGATTTTCGAGTCCTTTAAGGAATCAGAAGTAATACTTTGAGCCGATTACCGTATTGACGGGCCGCTGATTGTTAATATGTGGGCTGACACCTTATTTATTGTCTTTATCTCTATTTGCACAGCTCTTTTTGGTGAAGGTGAGTTTTTAGTGCCATTTCATATCCAACGCTAAATCTTATACAAATGGAATCCATGAGAATGCAAGTGCGCATACTTAGTACGTGAGGCTTTCTACTATCCCCTTATAGCACGATAGGACGACACTTAACCACCTTTGAGCTCGACGGTTCGATCCTTTGGTAGTTGGTAAGGTTATTTAATGTATGTATGACTCATGGTGAGGTGCCTGAGGATTGGCGGAATGCTTGCATAGTGCCATTGTACAAAGGCAAAGGGGAAAAGAGTGAGTGCTCAAATCACAGAGGTATAAGATTGTTGAGTATTCCTGGTAAATTATATGGGAGGATATTGATTGAGAGGGTGAAGGCATGTACAGAGCATCAGATTGGGGAAGAGCAGTGTGGTTTCAGGAGTGGTAGAGGATGTGTGGATCAGGTGTTTGCTTTGAAGAATGTATGTGAGAAATACTTAGAAAAGCAAATAGATTTGTATGTAGCATTTATGGATCTGGAGAAGGCATATGATAGAGTTGATAGAGATGCTCTGTGGAATATATTAAGAATATGTGGTGTGGGAGGCAAGTTGTTAGAAGCAGTGAAAAGTTTTTATCGAGGCTGTAAGGCGTGTATGTGTAGGAAGAGAGGAAAGTGATTGGTTCTCAGTGAATGTAGGTTTGCAGCAGGGGTGTGTGATGTCTCCATGGTTGTTTTATTTGTTTATGGATGGGGTTGTTAGGGAGGTGAATGCAAGAGTTTTGGAGAGAGGGGCAAGTATGCAGTCTGTTGTGGATGAGAGAGCTTGGGAAGTGAGTCAGTTGTTGTTCGTTGATGATACAGCGCTGATGGCTGATTCATGTGAGAAACTGCAGAAGCTAGTGACTGAGTTTTGTAAAGTGTGTGAAAGAAGAAAGTTAAGAGTAAATGTGAATAAGAGCAAGGTTATTAGGTACAGTAGGGTTGAGGGTCAAGTTAATTGGGAGGTAAGTTTGAATGGAGAAAAACTGGAGGAAGTAAAGTGTTTTAGATATCTAGGAGTGGATCTGGCAGCGGATGGAACCATGGAAGCGGAAGTGAATCATAGGGTGGGGGAGGGGGCGAAAATTCTGGGAGCCTTGAAGAATGTTTGGAAGTCGAGAACATTATCTCAGAAAGCAAAAATGGGTATGTTTGAAGGAATAGTGGTTCCAACAATGTTGTATGGTTGCAAGGAAACAGACAAAAGAAATGGCCCAACCCACCCACATACACATGTATATACATGTATATATATATGTAAAATTCTGCCTGGGCAGTGCAAAAATAAAGGACTAGCCTGCACAGCAGTTTGATAGTTATTGACCAGTTGAGGTAAAAGATATGGATATAGAATGGAGAAACATTGTCTAAGTTGCCAATACTTGTTTCTGACTCGTTGCACTCTTGTTTACTGCACCTAAGTTTATTAAATGACCAAAACTAATTTTGGCACTCAGTCAGAATGCAAAAGCATCCCATAATAGACATGGCACATCAACAGTCAGTACTATAGGTTAAATGTGTAAATGTGTTACTCAGTTTAGATGGCCTTAGCTATTTGATAACTCCTTTTCTTCTAATTTTTCAAGTTTTGCTGATTTTGCATAATTCACCATTTTGAGAATTAATGAGTTAGTTTCCCCTTCATTAGTTGAGGATTTCGATAATGGAGGTGCAGTAACTTGAGCCCATAATTGTTGGTCATGAGCTTTACATGAGCAAAATCACTGGCTTTAATACACCTTTTCTTCTCAGATGTAGGTGGGTACATGATTGCATAGGAAATCCCTTTAATGAGCATGTTTGTTAATAGGATGAATAGCCTTTTGTGCTCTGATTGAGGAATCCCATTTTTAGCTTTGGCTGATTGAAAAGTTTCCTGGTAGTTTGGCAAGTCATTTCTTATCTTAAGGTTATAAATAACCCATTATTATTTTTATATATATTTGTATTCACCTACCCATATATGTACTGTAAAGTGTTTAAATTTTTTCATTGTAGGGCTAACTTGGCTGCTAGTGTATCGGACAGAGAAATATCAGAAGTTGAAGGCAGAGGTGGAGCGGCAGTGTAAGAGATGTAAGTATTATATCACCCTCACATGGTGTTGTGTCAAGGCTTGCTTGATCTTTATTCTTGTGTAGTGGTTTGCAGAAGCACAATTTATATTGCAGTGATAGTAAGTGTATATATCTAAGACTTGACACATGGCACTGTATGACTTCAGATTATTTACAGAATGGACTTTTTTTTTTAACTGTGATGTATAACATATTATTAAGGCCCAAAATGAAAAATGAAACAATCAAATGTTGATGTGTGTGGGCAGAATAAGTTATCATTTTTTACTCCTTAAGAGTATAGGGATGTTAATTGTGACTGTAAAACTCTTGCTTATACTTTTTGAACTAGCAGGTAGCAAAATGTACGATAAAAAAAAGGTTGAACTAGAATTTGAAGTGAGTGTTCCAGTCTTTCATGTAATATAGTGTTTGCTCACACCTTTTAATGAAAACTATTATATTTTTGATACAGTGGAAAAGAAGAAAGAGGCTCATGGAGATAGCATTGACCGGCAACAGAAACGGAAGATAGAGCGTGAAGAGGAACGACTGAAGAACAGTAATCGAGATCTATCATTGGTTAAGATGAAGAGCATGTTTGCTATAGGCTTTGCTTTTACAGCACTGCTCTCCATGTTCAATTCTATGCAAGTATCCCCACCCCCTCCCCCACTTTTTTTTTCTTTTTTTTTTTTTTTGTGTGTGTGTGTGTGTGGCAGAATGCTAAACATCAGAAATTACTTTCACCCAGTGTGGAAAAGAAAGAATTGATTTTACACTATAGAAAATGTCTTCATCATAAATTTTCTCATTTAACAGTACTTGTACAAACAGAGTATACTTATAAACATTGCTACTTTTATGAAAAAGAGTGTTAAACTAGACACCATGAGTTCACTACCAGCAAGAAGTTTTTCAGGTGATGGAACAACCTTTCTATCTATATCTCTGACCCCAGGTCCAATTAGAACTCCCTTATTGGGTTGGTCACGGCAATAGTCTTCATAACTAGTAAACTCCAGTGCTACTTCCTAGCCTTTGGTGCCTTAACCTTGATAGGCCACTGGCAGAGGGCAATTCTAACACAAGGTTTGCAAAGGCACCTACCTGATATTCTCACTGACTACTTCTATCCAGTGCTCTTACTATTCTTAACTAATGCTCCTGCTTAAATGTTCCTACCTACTACTTGTATCTACTACTACCATTTTGCCAAAAGGCAGGGTTAGCCCATAGTGCTCATCGCAGGAAAATCAAGTTATGAAGAATGAGCTGTGTTTGTTATTTGTTGTCAAGTGTTACATATGACAAGGAGAAATTGTATGTTTGTGGACAGAATGCCAGTAATTCACATGTGAGTGAGGCAGAAAGAAAGAAGAATAAGACAAAATATAAGTTTAATGGATAGATGTGATAAAAGTATGTTGACATGCTCTGTTTTCTAGGCTTCTTACCTAGATGACAAAAGATCTTATTGATTGAAGTCTGGATGAGTAAGAGCTGACATCATAATAGCCAGACTCTTTCATGTCATTCACAACAAGTGCCTCAGGGTTACACGTATTCCGCACCAGAGATGCGTCTTACTTGTGGATTAAAAGTATGTTGACATGCTCTATTTTCTAGGCTTCTTACCTAGATGACAAAAGATCTTATTGATTGAAGTCTGGATGAGTAAGAGCTGACATCATTATATCCCTGTAACCTCAGGGTTACACGTATTCCACACCAGAGATGCGTCTTACTTGTGGATTGATTTTTTTTATGATTGTTATTGATAATATTTTTATCAACATTTCTTATTATGATTGATAGTTGAAGTATAATGTACTGCATATGTACGATGATGTGCTAAGTTTTCTAGACTTATTACCTTGATGACAAGATATCAGTATGAATGAAGTCTTAATAAATATGAGTTGACATCATTATAGCCAAACTTTCCTTCATTCATAAAAAGTATGTGTAGACACCATACCAGAGATGTGTCTCATTTGTGGGCTCATTTTCTGATACAGTAATTTTTTCATTATTAATTGGTGAAATATGTAAATCATTATTCCATTCCAATTCATTATTGCTAACATAGTAGAAAGTACACATTTTGAATATGTGTTGTTAAACCATCTAATATCAGAAGTTTTGCCAAAGTTCTCCAGTGTGCGGATTGCTATTATTGTATTATCATTATTTATTATATATAGGAATATCACATAAGTGTTAACTTTTGTTCATTCTTTTCAACAGCTTTGATGGACGTGTTGTAGCCAAACTGCCTTTCATCCCCATTTCATGGCTTCAGGGCTTGAGTCACCGTAACCTCATGGGCGATGACTACACTGACTGCTCCTTCATCTTCCTCTACATCCTGTGCACCATGAGTATCAGACAGGTTAGAGTATGATATCATTAGATATTGTATTAATATAAGTTAGTTTATCTACTCTTATTTACTTGTGTTTTTCTTGATGCATACATTTTGTCATGCTTTAAGATAAAAGCAACTGTTTCTCATAGCCTTAATGATCTTTCAGCATTACAGTTTTTTTTTTTTCAGAAAAGACTTTTATTAATGAATTATATTGTTAGTCCTGTAGCAATTCAAGATTTTGAAGATATACCAAAGATATACAGAAAGGAAAAGATGCTAAGGATTCTTGTTGCAGGTGCAGGAGAATAAGTCCTTTTAGTTTATCAGGGAAAACATATGCAAGAGTGTTGATCAATAGAATAATGGAAGTGAGTGAATGCTGAATCACTGAGAAGCAAGGAGGCCATAGGAAAGATAAGAAAGATAAGGGATGTGTGGACCAGATTTTTGTGGTGAGATTGACTAGAAAAGTATGTAGTGAAAGGTAAGAAGCTATGTGTAGTTTTTATGGATCTAGAGAAAGCATATGAGAGGCGAGTGGAATGCTTTATGGGATGTGTTTAGGATGTTTTAGGAAGGGGGACAACTGTTGAATGGTATGAAAGCCCTCTAGCAAGTGTAAGAGTGAATGAAAATTGAGCAAAATTTTCAGCCTACATGTGGGTGTAAGGCAGGGCTGTGTTGATGTCACCATGGCTATATATCGTATATATATAATTGAAGTAATAAGAGAGATGAAAGGAAAGCTAGGGAAAAGGAGTATAGAGAGGAAGTGTGGTAGTGAGGTATGATGACGGGTGACAAGCCTGTTTGCAGATGATAATGTGTTGTTTGCAGGGAATGAAATGGAGTTCAGAAGGTTGTACGTTTTATGATGTAAATAAAGTAAAGAAATAAGTAATGGTTTATTGGATTTAGTTAGCCATTCAGCTGAAAATAAACAGTTCAGGTTTTACAGAAATTACAGAACTGAGGGTATGATATGTACTATTTAACTAATAGAAGAGCTTAAGATTAGGGTGAGCTGGATATTTCCACACTTTGGATAATCATAGTGGTGAGGTACATTTAGATAGCCTGGATGGAAGAAATGCAAGGCTGTTTCCAGAGTAAATGGTATGGTTTATACATAATGAACTTGACTGAATTTTAAGGGATGAATAGTAACTTTGATACATTAGTTGATATACCACATAGCCTAACAGAAAACTGAGCAGTTCACGTGCAGAGCTGTGCGCTTGTTCATGGATTACTTATGAAGTTCACAGTGGTAGTTATATCATTGCTCTTATATCTGTCCGTATGAGCTCTGATTAGAACAAGTCGATTGTGGTGAGGAATGGTGGTCCTTGGTGGAGGAGCTTTTAGGGGAGAAGGTCTCTGCGATGGGGTTGTGTTAGTAGTTTATTGCTAAAGTGCCTTTTGAGCTGCCAGTGTTAGTAGGAGTTAGTGGACATGTTCAGTGAGATGAGGGCATCTTGTAGTTGGTGTATAAAGGGCCCAGGATGATTTTACATGACCTTTTCTACATTCTTTTTAGCTGGTCCCTCTATGAAGCTTTTAGTGAGAAGGATTATGCTGGGGAGGCATGGGTGAGTTTAATTAGAATGAAGAGGGTATAATTACTCCTGAGCTCAGTTGGTGGAATGTGTAGTGATTTCAGTTGGTGAAGAAGATGCAGATGGTATGAGGAAGATTTGCTGATAGTGCAAGCATAACTCTTCAAGTTTATACTGTTATCTATTGTGACACCAAGGAGTTTGAAGGCTCTGATTACCCAGAGAATATCAGGGCCTAGGGTGATGTGTGTAAGTGGTTGAAAATAAATGTGAGTTAAAGTAAAGTAATGGTATTTCAGTGGAAATATAGTAAAGATATTGATTTTGCAAATCCCTTTAGAGTGAGAGAAGAAAGTGTACTAAACTTTTTTATTGATATGGGGGAGGAAGCCTGGAAGAGATGACAGAATTTAACTGTGTGGGAGCTATCTTAGGTAAATTGGATGGTATGGAAGGAGAGATAAGGGAGATAGCAGTACAGGGTAGAAGAGTAAGTGGGTCCCTTAATAGAATAAGAAAGGTTAGAGGTGTAAGTATGGAAGTGGAGAATGTATTGATGGACAGCATAATCCTCCTGACCTTGAGTTGACCGAAGACATAAACATGGGATGAGTCACAGATGAAGAATAGCGCACCCACTCATATACACATATATATATACATAAACGCCCATACCTCCAGTTTGGTCTCCTGCTTTTCCTTGTTCCCTCCACCTCTGACACATATATCCTTTTTGTCAATCTTTCCTCACTCATTCTCTCCATGTGACCAAACCATTTCAATACACCCTCTTCTGCTCTCTCCAGCAGATTCTTTTTGTTTCCACACATCTCTCTTACCCTTTCATTACTTATTCAATCAACCACCTCACACCATATATTGTCCTCAAACCTTTCTTAATCTTTTTAATTGATTGTATATTATATTAACATGTACATCATGTTGCAGAACATCCAGAAACTGCTTGGCTTTGCACCATCAAGAGCAGCAAACAAGCATAGCACTAACTTGTTTGGACCCCAGCCACAGCAGCTAAGTGGTTATAAATAGAATGAATTAACTAGACATACAGTATATGATGTATTTAGTTTGTCTAACCCACTTGCAGAGTTATGTGTCAGTACCATACAGAACATGATAGTGATAGTATGATTAAGGAAAATTAATACGTAGGTGCAGACGCAGAATATAATTTCATATGGTGGTATAAATACATGTTGTGTTGCTGTAATTCAAGTGCAGCTGTTTTCCTGCTCTTGTGAAGTTTATGGACCATATAATTCATCACTGAGGTGGCAGCCATGATGAGATAAAAACCCACATCTACAAACACTTATTTTGATTTTCAGAAATTTGGTAATGAAGTTATTGGTTTGTTTGAATGTAGTATTTGCTGCTTAAAAGAAGTTTCTTTGTTGTATATTGCTAAAGCAATAGAGAAATTTTTTTTGTCAAATTATATTGAAAATTGTAAGTTGTTTTATTTTTAGCCACTATGTGACTTTCAGTTTTGAGTCGTTATAATATCCAGTGTTTGTTTTTCTTTTTTTCATGCCATCAGACTATGTTTATGTTAAAAATTGAGACACTGAAAGGTGTTTTATGTTTTTGAGAAAGTTCATATTCTTGCTTCAGAAATCCTCACTTGAAGAAATTGGAATAAGATTAACTTCACAGATATGATTCACTGTTTTCTTTATATATTAAAATGATTGTCAGACTGATTACAGCATAGTTTCATAAGTCACAATATAGCTAATAACTTAAAAGAATGTCATTCAGGATGACTACAGTGCTTGGGGTGTCGTCGGAAAGAGCAGTGTCTGCATTTGCTATATTTTTACCCTGACATTTTCAGCTATTATGTGGTGTACAGCATTTTACCATATACTGTAATTACAAAACCTAATGTAAGTGATAGTTTTACCCCACTGAAAATTCGTTTGTTCCTGTTAGTATCTGCATACTGTTGTTTATTAAGAAACCCTGCCAAACATTTCATAATTGTAGATATATTGTAGTTTTAGTTATGTCGTATTTAAAGGATGACTGTGATTAATGTATATTTTGAAACTGATTTTGATTTTTTTTCACCTACTTCCCTTTCCAACCTTAGGAAGATAACATCAGGAACAAACACTTACCTCAGTTGTACATGTTCAGTTCCTAGCTGTTATGTATAACTTCCCGAAACTAGAACCCACCATCCATAGCCTAGCCCAATAAACTACTCTCTGGTGTACCTTGACCTCTTTGTATGCCCTGGTTCAGCCCATTAGCAGAAAGCTACCCTCTCCATATACCACATTAAATTAACTTTATCCTCCTGAATGTTCAAGCCCCAGTACCTCAAAACTCCTTCCATGCCTTTTTCACTTTCTGTATCCCCTTACTGACATATAGATCCAATTAGTATTTCATCATACACCTTCTTAGTATACTAAATCATTTCAGCATACCCTCTTTAACTTTTCAAACATTCTTTATGTAGTGCCACACCTCTTTCACGTTGTCATTACTTAAACAGCAGTCAACCTGCCTCACACCCTGTATCATCCTTAAGCATTTCGTTTCCAACACATCTGCCTTTTTCCTTGGATGTTAAATTTACTTTACATAGATTTACAGTTTAATGTATTATAACATGAGTGCCTGCTACAGCTTTGCAGCTCAAACCAGGTGGAAACAGGGTGTCATAGCCGTTTTATACAGTGAAAAATACCTCATAATAAAATTGTAACCTTCGAAACAGTAAATAAAAAAAATTGAAAATAATTGTATTTCTATACCTCCTGCGAAGGTTGAAAAGGAGTGTTGACGCTTCAGGGAGTATATTTAGATGTTTTGGAAGGAGGTTAATAGCATGAGAAAAACAAGTGAACAATAGGGAAAGTCGATGAAGGAGACAAATGGGAAATTGGTAACAGATAATGAAGTGAAAATGATATGAAATGAATATTTTTAGGGATTAATGAGTATATTTGATGATAGGGCGGCAGATGGAGGGTATTTAGGTCGGGATAGTACACGAAGTGAGTTATGTAAAGTGGGCTGAAGAAAGAAGAGGTGGTGAAACCCTTCAAGCAGGGCCTTGAGGAGGGGATGCTGTGAGTACGTCGTACTCGGGCTTGGAGATCTAAAAGAGGGCCCGGGAATTTCCTGGGATCTTAGAAAATTCCGCACGACCCTTGAGCAAAGTCACATAACCCTTGAGAAAGGCCGCATATAACACTTGAGCACGGCTGCGTGACCCTTGAGCACGGCTGCATGACCCTTGAGCACGGCCGTATAACCCTTGACAACGCAACAGTATTGCCTTTTAAGCTGGACGGTATATACAGTTTACCATAGTAAGGCTCAGATGTAAACTACATTGTTATGGGTCGAATCAAAGGCGACGATTTGCAGGTTATTGTCCTTGGCTTATCTGCATACCTTCTCACTGTTGCTGTTTGACTTCTGTATTTCTTGGTATCCTCATTTCCAAGGAAAGTGCGTACATTTGTTCTGTGGGACAGTTTTTGAATGCAGACGTGAATGCAACCATAACACTTTCATCTGCAGTCTGCTGATACCAAGAAGTGTCACTATGTTTTATGATCATGACTCAGTCTGTATAAAACGTAGTAAGTAGGTTATATACTTTATTGTGTGTGTATAAATATATATATATATATATATATATATATATATATATATATATATATATATATATATATATATATATATATATATATATATATATATATATATATATATATAATGCGCTGGATTCAAGCACCTGCTGATTACAACCAGGAAACTAAAGCACAAAAGTCTCAAGTTTATGGAATAACTCTTAGCATATATATATATATATATATATATATATATATATATATATATATATATATATATATATATATATATTCTCGTGCTAAACACTTTAGATATTACAACATGGAGAAACCCATTCACTCTCCCTGGGAATTCCGTGCAATAGTGCAATATAAATAATAATTGGCAACTGCTTTGGTGGTGCCCAGCTTGTGGTCCACTGATTCTGTAGGATGTCAGTGCATGGCTGACGTTGGTGTGTGGTACTCAAAATCTCCCCAACAAGCTGACGTGAATGGCTGATTCAACCGCTACGGAATCCTTATGGTCAGTTCCCCTTCTTTTCGTAGTTGCAATGACATATTGTCTTTGATATTTGGATTAACTATTTGTTTCTAGAGCATGTATTCTTTAAGAGTGATGTTTGTGTACTCTGCGACGCGGATGTGGTGCTATCATGAATGGTGCCCATCGTGTTATCTCCATAGTGGAAAAACGGAGGAAGTGGACTGCGGTTTGATAGCAGAGGTTGATATCAGACGGATAATGCTGTGTCAACTGATTTTGTTTTGACTAAGGAGGGCCTAGTGAGATTTATTTGTGTGACAAGCGTTAATGGGGACTTCTAATTAAAAGTCCCTGATGTACTGCCAGTTCCTCGGAACTGTATTTTATCGTTTTCTTCTGTTTTTGGCTCACTAATGGCAACATATTAGTAGTTCACGTGTATTTTTATCATTAGTTTGTAGTACTTGTGCAGATAACGGAGGTTCATGATATATTCTGGTGATGTACTTATCCGAATCATCTCATATCCTTACCCAACTTAAAATCTGGTTCCTTGATTTTTCATTAAGTACCATTGTTATTTCGGAATTGCAATACTCCGGGCGTGTTTATATATATATATATATATATATATATATATATATATATATATATATATATATATATACATATATATGTATATATATATATATATGTATATATATATATATATATATATATATATATATATATATATATATATATATATATATATATAATGCGGTGATCCTTAATGTTGAGATGATTACGGCGGATTTATATTTCTTCAGTATATGGATGTTTAATGTCCTCCCATGATATCCTTATTTCTTGCCATTGTCAACGTAGGATGAAGATCCTATCATTGCTAACAGCTGGTTGTCTGTAGGAACTCATGGAAAAGATTAATGTTGGATGAGATTTTTATCTGAAAAGAAATGATAATATCCTTGATACGAATATTAATTGACATTTTGTAAGGATTTACCCATGATCATCACACAGTACATGGGTTTACATGCGTAGTGTGAGTAAATGTGGTCTGAGAATTAGTCTTTTACTCTTGAAGGTGTGAACGATTTCTTTAGATGGTGGTTAGAACTTATGGCAGTAATGGCAGGCAGTTGACAAACTTGAACTACCCTAATAACCAGCCAACCAACCATCATGCAATAGCAGTGTTCTTTGATTTAGAGCGTATAATGCCACTGTACCTGGTATCGTAATGCAGTTCTATAAAATGAGCATTCGAAAGCAACCTACTGAAGTGTATTTAGTTTCTGAAAGACAGAAAACAAAAAGGTGAGCGTTGGTACACAGCAAGCATGTTACAAGCAGGAAGCAGGTCAACGTGCCATCTGCCTCATTGTTGATATGCAAGTTGTAAACACTTTTTTCCCTTGGGGATTTTTGTGGTTGAATCGCCTTAACTTGTACATCATCAATTGTACATGATTACTTGTACGTCACTTGTGCATCATTACTTTGTACGTCATTACTTTTACATCACTTGTACATCATTACTTGTGCATCACTTATACATCATTGATTGTACATCCAGAATGATGTCAGCATTATTCATTGGGTTAATAACTTTTGTTTTTGTGTAAAAAAGAACAGCTGTAGTATTATAGTTTACCAAATCATCTAGATCAGGAATCCCTCATGTGATATTGAAAGGCATTCTAACTCCATATGAAAGGAAAGCAAAGTTTTGTCATTTAGTTTCAGAAGACTGACACAGGGCCACCTCATTTAAAAGCCGTAAAAGTGAAGGGAAAACCATACTGAGATTATATGGTTAATTACATATATCGAAACTGGACCATTGTTAGTAGGTATGTTCGTCAGCCACTGATGGTGGCTGTCACAAGATGTGGAGGAACATTCAGACCCTTTGAATTTGAAAGTCAGAATGGAGATTCTGGTGGGCTTTTTAAAGAATTTATGCAGGCATAAACATACTCCTTCTAACCTTACAAATAAATGTTCCCGCTGCTGAGAAGACTGAAGTATCTTTTGATATATAAAACATACCTGTGGCGTAAATGTTTTGAAATTGATTCATCAAGCAGTAGGTTTTGCATGCTTCCCACTCCCGAAAAAAAAGAATAAAATTGCTGTAATAACAAACTGTTCTCATTAACTGGCACTTGTCTGTGTTTGTCACGGGAGCATCTTCCAAGAAATGGAAAGTGTTAACAGATTAACGTGTACTTCCTACCTCCACCTGACAGCATGGATGACATGTTCGATATGGACGATGTACATCCCATCATTGTTCAAGACAGCGCCAGCGATGAGGACATCAAAGCTGTCACGAGTCCCGACAAGGTATGTTCTCGCTTGCACGTCTCTGTACTGTACTGGACTGTGCTGTACTAAAGAACAAATCCTATGGGTACTGCAAACGGTCTACTGGCTCATACGAGGCGGCTCCTGCTTTCAAGCACTAGGAAGCATTATTCTAATCTTGGCACTGAATTTTGAGTTTCATAATATTGCTTTCCCGATGCAACAGACAGATGTAAAAGTCCTTCAGAAGTCAACATCAAAGCAAAAACAGTACATGAGCAGAGTAATGATCATGATCATTGTGTACATGAGCAGAGTAATGATCATGATTCATATGTATATGAGCAGAGTAATGATCATGATTAATATGTGTATGAGCAGAGTAATGATCATGATAGATATGTACATGAGCAGAGTATTGATCATGATTGATATGTACATTCCTAGATACTGAACAACTTTTTGAAGTTCATGATTGCTGGATGGCCTGTGTGTGTGTTCTTGTGTGTCTGTGTATGGAATAGAGAGGTTGTTGTCTTACTGTTAACTGCTTGTATTCTGTTTGAAATTTAAATCTGTTGCGTTTCTTTCGAGTCTGCCTTCTGTTGACGAGCACACTGTGTGTGTGTGTGTGGGTGTTGCAGGTGGTGGCTGTGCTGGGGTCTGGGGACTACGGGCGGGCCATCTCTCGTAGGCTCGTCAGCTCCGGCTACACCGTCTTCATCGGCTCCAGGGACCCCAACCGCAGCAAGATTAAGTGAGTACCCCGCACACTCAGTGTTATGATGGAGATTCCACCATACACCCAGTGTTAGGATGGAGATTACCTCCCATACACTCAATGTTATGATGGAGATTCCCCCCATCCACCCAGTGTTATGATGGAGATTCCCCCCATCCACCCAGTGTTATGATGGAGATACCTCCCATCCACCCAGTGTTATGATGGAGATTCCCCCAGCCACCCAGTGTTATGATGGAGATACCCCCCATCCACCCAGTGTTATGATGGAGATACTCCCCATCCACTCAGTGTTATGATGGAGATACCCCCCATCCACCCAGTGTTATGATGGTCGTAAGGTGGGAATAACATCTTATGAGCGGGAAAGCGAGGGAAAGGTAGTATGACAGTTGCTGTAATTTTTTTTTTTTTTTTTTTTGGTTAAAGAGGAGAAATACTTCCCATTTAGTAGATGAAGAGGACAGACAGGTTGTTATACTTGTTATGGAGTTGTTCTCTGTCCTTCTCAAGCTAAGCTGGCTTTCCCATGTACAGCCAACATTGACGGGCCCTCGGCCTACCCTGTAACCCTCATCAAGCAACTGGGTCACCAGTAAGTAACCAGTGGAGCTGACCATCTCAGGTCAGCTTCCCTGGTCATCATCCCGTCCGCACATTCCCTGGATAATAAGAGGTGGATTCAGAGGCCGCTGTTTTAGTGAGGCGAGTTGCGAAGGCAAGCTTGGTGGGTGGGTGGGTGTTGGCGGACAAAGAAAGTTGGGGATTCGGGTGTATTTATGTGTGTACACCTCCTGCCGTCATGCAATACATTGTTCCCATTATTTTGGTGAAGTTGTCATGTTGGTTGTTTCTTCATGACTGCCACTTGGCACATGATGATCGTGCATGATCCCTAGTTTTATTACGATGCTTTGCCATGTTAGGAAGCACGGCCTTTCCACAAAGCGAAGCACAAGGACCCCAAGAATCTCTTGAGCATATTTGAAGTCAGGTGTACATTGCCTTTTTGAAGGTATGATATTATTCTATAGAATATCATTCATTCATTTTAACTTGATACCTTCTTTTTTTCATCTTTTTCGTTTACAATTTGCGCTTTTCAGTATGATGGAATCGCAAGGAAGTTCCTACACCACTTCAGAGACAACTCTTTTTCTGTTTACTCCTACAACATTTGTGGTCTCAGATTTAACCTTCTATCTGTTAAACATAATCTATCTACCTTTGTTGAACAGCGTGTCTACGTCCTCTGTTGAACACCATCTGTTTACCTCCTCTGTTGAACATTATCTGTCTACCTCCTCTGTTGAACACCATCTGTGTACCTCCTCTTGAACACCATCGGTGTGCCTCCTCTTGAACACCATCTGTGTACCTCTTGAACGCCATCTGCCTACCCCCTCTATTGAACACCATCTTGAACGTGGGAGTTCAGGCAGATAACATACAAGAAGCCTGAAAAGTGTGATAGTGAATTCAAGTGATGGTGTCCCACGGGTGCAGTACTCCCTTCCCGTACCGCACGAACAAGTAAATTACACAACCCTGATGTAAAAGCCTCAGTGTCTGGCGTGTTATTCCCCGTATCTTCCTCCTCATCACACACATTGTGGCATTATTGATATATAATCCTTCAAAGCTTTGCAACGAACCGGAACAATTATATGATGGTATAAGAAGCACTTCCTTGAGATTTTAAACCACTGATAATAGCGGGTTTCAATGATGAAGACAGACTGGTGGGAATTTGGAATCTCATGGTGATAGGAAGTCATGGAGACGCGAAATTTTCAAGAGGGTATACAGGAGTATTTCCAGCACCGACATGACACGGGAGTACACTAGGATGAGAGGAACTGATACACTATCATTGCTTGATCTTATCTCCTCTCACGCTCGCGTGGGTATTGAGAGGGCATTTACGTACCATACGCCTGCTGGATGAAGTGTTCATTGTTATGGAAATGTTTGAACATGTGGTAACAGAGGTCATTAGAAAGAGCAGAGGTGCCACACAAGAGAGGAAAGAGGTGATATGATCGTGGAAGCAACCACACACACACACACACACACACACACACACACACACACACACAAAAGCCACCACCATTTCTATGGCTATCGTGGATGTAAGAAATGGTATTCAGTAGCCGGGAACACAGGGCGCTCTGGTGAGGGGTTCTTCGAAATTTACAGTAAGGGAATAGAGGCATGGGTACCTCAAACCTCTAGTACAGAGGGAATGGTAAGAAAGAAAGAAAGGAAGGAATGGTTTAATGTCATTAAGCAGCGGGGCTTTGTGATGTGCACTTGTCATCTAGAGACGGCACGCAAGCCAGCTACCATTGGCAAAGTATGAGGGTGCACGGGACGAGCATAGCAGGATGAGAAAAGAGGAACAAAGGAACTTTTAGAAGAATATTATAGACAAGACAGATAAACATCCTAAAGTATTCCACAAATTTACCAAAGGATCATTTGTCAGAGGATGATGTCAGGATGTGTGAGGAACTGAAGAGCAAGTTTTAAAGTGTTTTCACAGTGGAAGACACCAGAGCTCCAACACCAGAGGTCGAATGGGGAGGAGGTCTTGGAAATTGTTGAGATATCCAGAAAAGATATGAACTGAATGTTAAAAGGACTTAACCTATACAAGGCTCGTAGTCCTGATGATATATTATAATATGGGCTGAGGAGTTGTGCAGTTACGCTTGATAGAACGCTTGATTTACAGCCTAAGATGTCACTGGAGAGAGGTATAGTGTCAAGGGGAATGGAAAAGGGCAAACCTCTTAATTACTTGTAAGAAAGAAGACCGGGAACAATTGGTTAACTACACACTGGTGCCTCTAACGAGTGTGGTGTGTAAGGTTCTGGAAAAAGATTTTTAGAAAGCAAGTGGATAACGACTTTCTGCGGAGGAGGAATTTCCTAAGTGAGGGACAGCATGGTTGTAGACAGAGGAGGTCAAGATTAACGAACTTCTTAAAGTTTTACGAGAGAGCGGAGGACTCGGTTCTGGACGAAAGGGAAGACAGGATGGGCTGTCATTATCTGGACTACCAGGAGGCATTTGACACTTTTACCACTTAGGAAACTGATTATTAAGCTGAACCACCACGCAGAAGTGAGGGGGAAAGTCCGATGTATACAAGATTATCTCATTGGGAGGGAACAGAGGACGCATGTCAAAGCAATCTTTACAGAATGGGTTAAGGTCACAAGCAGAATGCCTCTGGGTTCAGTTTTGGGACCATTACTCTTCTTGATCTTCATTGAAGGCTTTCCTGAAGGTATAGACTCCTGCCTGAATATGTTTGCCGATGATGCAAAAGTAATGAGGGAAGTGAGAAAGGAAGAGGATTGCAACAGCTTACAAGGGGACCGAAACAGGCTCCAAAGTCGGTCTGAAACTGGTTAAGGAAATTCAACGCAAGCAAGTGAATGTAATAAGGATGGGACAAAGCAAAAGACGGCCTCGGTATGATTATTGCCTGGCAGGAATTAAGCTTCAAGCTTCTATATGTGAGAGGGACCTGAGAGTAGAAATCGTCCCGAACCTGTCGCCAGGATCCTATAAGTAGGAGAATAGTTAAGGAGACAAACTGTTTGCTGGCAAATATCAGAATAGCTGTCAAGTAAAGTGTATGGCTAAAGAAATATTCAGAAAGCTGTTCATATCTTAAGACCAAAACTATACTATGCTTCTCAGAAGTCGTAAAGAAGGATTTTAAATTTACCCCTCCCTACGAAGGAAGAGAGAAGAGTGAGGCGTGACCTGATCCCGACCTTTATGTTTTGAAAAATTATTTACGAAGTGGACAGTACTTTGAGAGATGTAGCGAACCAGAGGACATATGAAATTAAGTAAAGGAACTTCTAAGTAAGGATGTAATGAAATACTTTTATCGTATAAGAGTGCTGGATGATGAGAGCTGATTCACTGAGGACATGGTTAACGCTAACAAATTCAAGAGATATGAGTGTGCAGGAGACAGGGCCCCACGAGTGTAAAATTCCTTCCCTGTTCATTACAGATACGTCATTGCGAGCGTAAAGTCCTCTCCCCGTTACGCAGAAATAGCAGTCGTCACATTGCAGTGTTGAAGCGCACTCTACTTCAAGATTGGGTATTACCCACACACCCACACCCAAGGCTATGCCGTCAGCAAACACATGGTGGTATTCCCCCTCAAGCGCTATTGACCTTCGCTGTATGTTTATTTACATTCTTGACATCAAGCCGTAGTTCCCAGCAATTATAAACAATAATAGTAATGAAAATGATAGTATTAACAATGATGATGTACATTATTTTTCCCCGTCTGACTCATCTGTTAAAGTAGTAGGCTCTGCTTTTATTAAGGCCAAGCCAGAGAACAGTGTTGTGTTCAGTGGGCTGGAGCGTGCGTGTCAGCACAAGATGGAGACAAATATATAACATGTATATCCATACGTGTTTTATTTCTTTAGTTATAATGGTGTGTTGATTTCTCAAAGCACGTTGATGCATAGATGAGTCTTTTAAAGGCACACTGATGCACTCCGATGGCGTCTTTAAGGTACAAATGATGCATTGATGACTTATTAAAGGCACATTGATGCATAGTTCATCTCCTAAATTAAGTTAGGTTCACATGTAACTGACGTCGTAATGCACGGCAGTAACTTTTTTTTTTTTTTAACACGTCTTCCCCACTACTGATTCTCAGAAGGACATGTGCCTTGCTTTCGCACATCCCATCCTAAATTCTTTTAGATTATTGTTATATTTTTCATTTGCCTCGCAGGTTTTTCAAAGATTATGAAGAATTTTCCAATGTTATCTGCTTGTTTAGTGATAATCCATTGCCTTCATTGAAATATCCCATATTCGCTAATACTTTATACAACTTTATCGTAATATCATAATGTACTTTTAGATTCTAGTTCTACTATTTCTGTTATATGTCCAGTATCTAGGTATAAGATTTGGATATACTTGCATTTTTTTTGTCTGTGTTCATTGTAGTTGTGGTGACTTTTCTCATCTTGAACATCTTGATACCTATTCGCTCATATCCATCCTATGGTGGCTCCACATCAACAGCCATCCTCTGCAGTTGTTCAATCCGTTGTGTAATGTGATCTAGGCAAGAAGGAAGAGAAAAAAAACGAGTTTCAACTCATACACACATTCGTCAGTTCTTCGACGAGTCTCAACTCATACTCACATTCTCCAGTTCGTGGACGAGTCTCAACTCATACACACATTCGTCCGTTCGTGGACGAGTCTCAGCTCATACATTCGTCAGTCCGTGGACGAGTCTGAACTCATACACACATTCGTCAGTTCTTCGACGAGTCTGAACTCATACACACATTCGTCAGTTCGTGGACGAGTCTCAACTCATACACACATTCGTCAGTTCTTCGACGAGTCTCAACTCATACACACTTTCGTCAGTTCGTGGACGAGCCTCAACTCATACACACTTTCGTCCGTTCGTGGACGAGTCTCAACTCATACACACATTCGTCAGTTTCCTCTCTGAGGAACGAGAGAATCCCACCATGTACAGCCGCGTGTAGACCACAGGTCGCCAACAGACAATGTGGATGTTCCTCCCAGAACCCCCCTACTGCATGAGGACAGATATATATATATATATATATATATATATATATATATATATATATATATATATATATATATATATATATATATATATATATATATATATATATATATTCCACAACTTTTTCTAGTCTTGAACATAAGTTTGTTATGCTGTCTTGTTAAGATTCATTCTTTGATTATTTCACGAGTTTTAGAAAATGTCCAGCTGTTTATCATCATTAGTTTTGCCTACGTAGAATGGTACGACCCCAGAGATCGCCCAGTCACTCGTTTAGAGTTTGTACGGGTTTGTTGTACATCCAACCCAGCCTTGTACTCTGTGCAGTTTTTTTTTTTTTCTCTGTGTATCCAGGAAACTGAATAGCATTAGACCTATATCTCTATATAGTGTGGATTTTATCTGGTATGCAAATCATAGAATTTTAGGTTTAACTTAGAATATAACCTCGCTGATAACGATAAGAATTCCTGTTTTTTTTATGGAGCTTAAGTCAGATGTTTTTGATAAGTCCAGATAATGTCTACTAATTCTTAGTTTTTTTGCTTTTATTTTGACGGCGGCTGACTCAGTCTGTTATTGAAGAGGACCGGTTGGATGTGGCCACTGATGAAGAAGGGTTAAAGCCACGTTTTTCTTTCGTGTTATATTTTCGTTCACGTTCAACTCCGTAACATGCCGTATTCTGATGTATATTCTGAAGTAAAGCGAAAATGATAAATACAGTCAACAACCTTTAAAGCATATAGTGTCAGATAGTGGTACAAAGTAAAGCTAAACATGGCAGCGAGAGTGGAGGTAAAAGTTTTCCTACTGTACAACCGGGTCAGGTGACGCTGTGGGAGGGTGAGTTGGCAGCAGGATTCAGCCTCACCCTCCACCTGACTGAAGCCTTGTCTGTCTCGTTCACCACCTGACTGAAGCCTTGTCTGTCTCGTTCACCACCTGACTGAAGTCTTGTCTGTCTCGTTCACCACCTGACTGAAGCCTTGTCTGTCTCGTTCACCACCTGACTGAAGCCTTGTCTGTCTCGTTCACCACCTGACTGAAGCCTTGTCTGTCTCGTTCACCACCTGACTGAAGCCTTGTCTGTCTCGTTCACCACCTGACTGAAGCCTTGTCTGTCTCGTTCACCACCTGACTGAAGCCTTGTCTGTCTCGTTCACCACCTGACTGAAGCCTTGCCTGTCTCGTTCACCATCACATGCGGGAACGTTGTTGTCCTTTCTGCGTTGATAATTTCAAGTGTTGGTTTAGAACAATAAAAGTATGATCATTGCAATAGCATTGGTAATTTAAGATGGCCTGAGTATCCTTGTGTTGTGTGAGGTCAGAATCGAGGTTGATTTTCTTATTTAAGTAATTTATTTCCATCAACTGTTATTGAAATGCCAAAACTGCAGGTGTACCAAAGATTGTGCTCAGCCACAATATATTTCCTCCTGTATGGAAAGAAAACATATACCTATGCCCTGCAGGCATCTGTGTGTGAGACCACACAGATGCCAAGATGAAAAATAACGTCGTGATTGAGAGCAATAATGATATGATTACTGCTATAACATGTAATTTTAGCATGTCCTGAGGATCCACAATCGAGTTGGAAATCGAGGTTAGTTTTGTTATGAGTAATATATTTCCATCCGCTGTTACTGAAATGTGTAAACTGCATGTGTACAAAAAAAATTGGTCTTCAGCCAAGTTACTTGTTCACTGCTTTCTTCCTTCATGGAAAAAAAAAAAAAGCTCACTCATATCTGTGATAATCATCCTTCAAAATGTTGAACATTTCATGTGGATCCCGTAGGAACCTGGTGAGACAGACGGGAGCATGGCTGACCGGGCAGGAGGAAGCTCTGAGAAAAGCCAACATTGTGATTATCGCGGTTGGCCGTGAACATTATGAATACTTGCCCATGCCCTACCTGCAGGACAAGATCCTAATCGACGTGTCCAACAACCCCGAGAGACGCAGGGGACCCCAGTGAGTAAAACCTTATTATTTCTTGTTCCTTAATGCAAGTTGCTGTAAGCAGGAGCATAGAACATAGAAACTTACTTGGGAATGGTGTACTGGACATGAACACGAGCAGAGGAAAATAATCGGTAAGACAGACCAGCAAACAGAGATTTTGATGGACGTTATGATTAACCCATGGTTTCTTAATATTTACTGTGTGCTGCCGACTGTTCAATACATCAACTGTTTGATCACTTTTGTACGATCCTTCAGTACAACGGCATGTCCCTCCACTGCAACGTTACAACCCATTGGTATAATAACCTGACCTTTGACCTGGGTTAGGTCAGCCCAAAGGCCAAGTAGTCAAGGATCGTAACACCACTGTGCTCAATGATCATATAGTCTGATTCATACAGTGGGTTAGATTAATTAGAGAATGGATGGAATTCTGGTAAGATATGGGCAATAGAATGTATGCTGTTGCATGTATGAGGAAGTGGGTTTGAGCTGAACTGAAAATGGAGTGATATGTAGGGGAGTACAGTGTATGGGAGGAGGTAGTATGCACAAGTACTACATTGCAGTAGTAATATATTGCATTAAATACTTGTTAAATTGTCCTTTTTTTTTATGTTGGATCGATATTCTCGTTTACCTTCGAAAAATACCCTTTTCAGTGTAGGCATTTAACCATTCCAGCCAAGTTGAACTTAGTATTAAATGGATTGTCAGCACGTGAAATATACATTGCAGTATTTATTACTCATTGATGTACGCCGGAGGGGAGCATCATATTAGCCTGGGTTGATTCTTTTGCAGTTACCGTAGCAACGCCGAGTATCTGCAGAGCCTAGTCAAAGATGCTAAGGTTGTCAAGGGTTTTAATGTGCTCTCTGCCTATGCTCTGGAGAATGGTGGACTCCAGGGCAGTAAAGAGGTGAGTCATTTCTGATTTGTTTGAATGTTCCCTTCTGTGTTTTCGTTTTAGACAAGGGAAAGGAGTATCTTGATAGATATTCCAGATTGTACACAGGTTACTGGATTGCATTTGTGTGAGTGAAGAGGTAGGGAAGAGACTGAAAGAACTGCAAGTTGCACAGGTTTCCTTATTCAGAATTTTTTCACATTTAACAATTGAACATCCTGCTTATTGATAACATGGATGGACGAAGGGTTAACAGGTGCAGTTTATGTCACAGGCTGTACAGGTGATAAGTACAGGTACATGTTTTAAATGATGTATGCAATTATGGGGTTTCTAGTACTGTAAAATTATGTATTGTTCTAGATTACACAGTTTGTACTATTGGGTTGTGTACTTGATACAGAAACGTACATTTGGTGTTCAGTATGATACAGTACTATTTTGATATATGGTAGTGTTTCAAAGAATCTGATTTCAGTATATCGTACTTTAATGAAGACAGCTCTTTAACATAATTTTTTTTACAGGTATTCCTGGCTGGTAACCACGCAGATGCCAAGATAAAGGTATCTGAAATGGTGCGAATGATGGGATTCCACCCTGTGGATTGGGGGTGCTTACAGGCTTCACGTGACATTGAAGATGTTCCTCTTCGGTTTATGCCGTCCTGGAAGCGACCCGTGGCTGTCGTTTTTGGAGTCTTTCTTGTCTCTTGGATTTATTTACTAATTAAGTAAGCCACAGTTATTATGTCTATAATGATCTACAACATATTACGATAAAGTGAACTGTCTATAAGATTTCATATATATATATATATATATATATATATATATATATATATATATATATATATATATATATATTATTTTTTTTTTATTATACTTTGTCGCTGTCTCCCGCGTTTGCGAGGTAGCGCAAGGAAACAGACGAAAGAAAGAAATGGCCCAACCCACCCCCATACACATGTATATACATACGTCCACACACGCAAATATACATACCTACACAGCTTTCCATGGTTTACCCCAGACGCTTCACATGCCCTGATTCAATCCACTGACAGCACGTCAACCCCGGTATACCACATCGATCCAATTCACTCTATTCCTTGCCCTCCTTTCACCCTCCTTTATGTTCAGGCCCCAATCACACAAAATCTTTTTCACTCCATCTTTCCACCTCCAGTTTGGTCTCCCACTTCTCCTCGTTCCCTCCACCTCCGACACATATATCCTCTTGGTCAATCTTTCCTCATTCTCTCCATGTGCCCAAACCATTTCAAAATACCCTCTTCTGCTCTCTCAACCACGCTCTTTTTATTTCCACACATCTCTCTTACCCTTACGTTACTTACTCGATCAAACCAATATATATATATATTTCTTTTCTTTTCTTTTAAACTATCCGCCATTTCCCGCATTAGCGAGGTAGCGTTAAGAACAGAGGACTGGGCCTTTGTGGAATATCCTCATCTGGCCCCCCTCTGTTCCTTCTTTTAGAAAAAAAAAAAAAACGAGAGGGGAGGATTTCCAGCCTCCCGCTCCCTTCCCTTTTAGTCGCCTTTTACGACACGCAGGGAATACGTGGGAAGTATTCTTCATCCCCTATCCCCAGGGATAATATATATATATATATATATATATATATATATATATATATATATATATATATATATATATATATGTATATATATATATATATATCCCTGGGGATAGGGGATGAAGAATACTTCCCACGTATTCCCTGCGTGTCGTAGAAGGCGACTAAAAGGGAAGGGAGCGGGAGGCTGGAAATCCTCCCCTCTCGTTTTTTTTTATTTTTTTCCAAAAGAAGGAACAGAGAGGGGGCCAGGTGAGGATATTCCACAAAGGCCCAGTCCTCTGTTCTTAGCGCTACCTCGCTAATGCGGGAAATGGCGAATAGTATGAAAAAAAAAAAAAAAAAAAAAAAAATATATATATATATATATATATATATATATATATATATATATATATGAAAAAAAAAAAAAAAAAAAAAAAATATATATATATATATATATATATATATATATATATATATATATATATATATATATATATATATATATATGAAGTGTTTTAGGTATCTGGGAGTGGATCTGGCAGCGAATGGAACCATGGAAGCGGAAGTGGATCATAGGGTGGGGAGGGGGCGAAAATCCTGGGAGCCTTGAAGAATGTTTGGAAGTCGAGAACATTATCTCGGAAAGCAAAAATGGGTATGTTTGAAGGAATAGTGGTTCCAACAATGTTGTATGGTTGCGAGACATGGGCTACGGATAGAGTTGTGTGCAGGAGGGTGGATGTGCTGGAAATGAGATGTTTGAGGACAATATGTGGTGTGAGGTGGTTTGATCGAGTAAGTAATGTAAGGGTTTAGAGAGATGTGTAGAAATAAAAAGAGCGTGGTTGAAAGAGCAGAAGAGGGTGTTTTGAAATGGTTTGGGCACATGGAGAGAATGAGTGAGGAAAGATTGACCAAGAGGATATATGTGTCGGAGGTGGAGGGAACGAGAACAAGTGGGAGACCAAATTGGAGGTGGAAAGATGGAGTGAAAAAGATTTTGAGTGATCGGGGCCTGAACATGCAGGAGGGTGAAAGGCGGGCAAGGAATAGAGTGAATTGGATCGATGTGGTATACCGGGGTCGACGTGCTGTCAATGGATTGAATCGGCATGTGAAGCGTCTGGGGTAAACCATGGAAAGTTCTGTGGGGCCTGGATGTGGAAAGCGAGCTGTGGTTTCGGGCATTTTTACATGACGGCTAGAGACTATATATTCTTAATACCTTCCACAGAGCATTTCTATCAACTCTATCATATGCCTTCTCCAGATCCATAAATGCTACATACAAATCCATTTGCTTTTCTAAGTATTTCTCACATACATTCTTCAAAGCAAACACCTGATCCACACATCCTCTACCACTTCTGAAACCACACTGCTCTTACCCAATCTGATGCTCTGTACATGTCTTCACCCTCTCAATCAATACCCTCCCATATAATTTACCAGGAATACTCAACAAACTTATACCTCTGTAATTTGAACGCTCACTCTTATCCCCTTTGCCTTTGTACAATGGCACTATGCAAGCATTCCGCCAATCCTCAGGCATCTCACCATGAGTCATACATACATTAAATAACCTTACCAACCAGTCAATAATACAGTCACCCATTTTTTTAATAAATTCCACTGCAATACCATCCAAACCTGCTGCCTTGCCGGCTTTCATCTTCCGCAAAGATTTTACTACCTCTTCTCTGTTTACCAAATCATTTTCCCTAACCCTCTCACTTTGCACACCACCTCGACCAAAACACCCTATATCTGCCACTCTATCATCAAACACATTTAAGAAACCTTCAAAATTCTCTCTCCATCTCCTTCTCACATCACCACTACTTGTTATCACCTCCCCATTAGCCCCCTTCATTGAAGTTCCCATTTGCTCCCTTGTCTTAGGCACTTTATTTACCTCCTTCCAGAACATCTTTTTGTTTTCCCTAAAATTTAATGATACTCTCTCACCCCAACTCTCATTTGCCTTCTTTTTCACCTCTTGCACCTTTCTCTTGACCTCCTGTCTCTTTCTTTTATACATCTCCCACTCAATTTCATTTTTTCCCTGCAAAAATCGTCCAAATGCCTCTCTCTTCTCTTTCACTAATGATCTTACTTCTTCATCCCACCACTCACTACCCTTTCTAATCAACCCACCTCCCACGTTTCTCATGCCACAAGCATCTTTTGCACAATCCATCACTGATTCCCTAAATACATCCCATTCCTCCCCCACTCCCCTTACTTCCATTGTTCTCACCTTTTTCCATTCTGTACTCAGTCTCTCCTGGTACTTCCTCACACAAGTCTCCTTCCCAAGCTCACTTACTCTCACCACCCTCTTCACCCCAACATTCACTCTTCTTTTCTGAAAACACATACAAATCTTCACCTTCGCCTCCACAATATAATGATCAGACATCCCTCCAGTTGCACCTCTCAGCACATTAACATCCAAAAGTCTCTCTTTCGTGCGCCTGTCAATTAACACGTAGTCCAATAACGCTCTCTGGCCATCTCTCCTACTTACATACGTATACTTATGTATATCTCGCTTTTTAAACCAGGTATTCCCAATCACCAGTCCTTTTTCAGCACATAAATCTACAAGCTCTTGACCATTTCCATTTACAACACTGAACACCCCATGTATACCAATTATTCCCTCAACTGCCACATTACTCACCTTTGCATTCAAATCACCCATCACTATAACCCGGTCTCGTGCATCAAAACCACTAACACATTCATTCAGCTGCTCCCAAAACACTTGCCTCTCATGATCTTTCTTCTCATGCCCAGGTGCATATGCACCAATAATCACCCATCTCTCTCCATCAACTTTCAGTTTTACCCACATCAATCGAGAATTTACTTTCTCACGTTCTATCACACACTCCCACAACTCCTGTTTCAGGAGTACTGCTACTCCTTCCCTTGCTCTTGTCCTCTTACTAACCCCTGACTTTACTCCCAAGACATTCCCAAACCACTCCTCCCCTTTACCCTTGAGCTTCGTTTCACTCAGAGCCAAAACATCCAGGTTCCTTTCCTCAAACATACTACCTATCTCTCCTTTTTTCACATCTTGGTTACATCCACACACATTTAGACACCCCAATGTGAGTCTACGAGGAGGATGAGCACTCCCCGCGTGACTCCGTCTGTTTCCCATTTTTAGAAAGTTAAATATACAAGGAGGGGATGATTTCTAGCACCCCGCTTCCGTCCTCTCTATATCTAGTTACATAATAAACTTTTATATGTAGTTGTAAAGTCATCAGCTTAAATACATTATCCAGGAATATAGTATGCCGCAACATAGCTTCAGGCCAGTGGCATGAACGATGGAAGCGACTTGGGATGAGCAATTTCAACTTTGCCGCTGCTATCAGTGCAATTTGGATCCTTTCCTTCTGCTACTTACCAGGTATTTGTCATCTGCACATTTATGATAAATGTATCAATGCTGTACAGCATGATTTAGGGTATCCCAGAGGCCTTTGGAAACTTGCAGCAAATTTAAAGTGTTATTACTAAAAACTTCATTGATGGATGAATTAATTCATACATTGGAAAATATTCATGAATCTGATCCTCTAGACTAAGAATAATCAGTGTTTTACAGGTTGACCCATATGTTCCTTTAACCCCATGTTAACTTATTAATTTGGGTCACTTGTGGAAAGTTTATGTGATCATGTATGATATGAATGATGAAAGCCTCCTCAAAACAGAGGAGCATTTAGTAATGAATATTTGGTTTTATGAACATAATCATTTTAGTAAAATTCTGATTGTTTAATGGTGTTAGTCCAGATAAGTTGCTTAGGTTTTTACAGGTCTGCTTATGTTCATGCTCCCAAATGTCTATAATGAAACACATATAATGTTAAGAGGATCTGGTCACTGGCAATTTGCATCTTTTTTTTTTAGGTATTTAGATATATTTGATAAATATATTTAGATGTGGTATACTGGGTTGGCTGCTGTCATTGGACTGAACTGGGCATGTGAAATGTCTGGGGTAAATCATGAAAAGGTCTGTGGGGCCTGGATGTGGATAGGGAGCTGTGGTTTTGGTGCATTACACATGACAGCTAGAGACTGAGTGTGAACAAATGTGGCCTTTTTCTTGTCTGTTTTCCTGGTGCTACCTTGCTGAAGCTGGGGGTAGCGATGCAGTTTCCTGTGGAGCAGGGAAGCGCCAGGAATGGTGAAGGCAAGCAAGTATGAATATGTACATGTGTATATACATGTATATGTCTTTTTATGTGTATGCATATGTGTATATGTTTATATGTATATGTTTGAGCATGTGCGTGTATGGGCATTTATATAAATATGTGTGCATATGAGTGGATGGACCATTCTTTGTCTGTTTCTTAGTGCCACCTTACTGACGTGGGAAACAGATATTAAGTATGGTAAAAGAATAATATTTAGATATGTTAACCTGGGATACAGAGAGTAATGGGACATCAGTACATTCAAGAAAAAATAGGAAAAGAGTAAAAATGCTTGTGATGGTTTAGGTGTGATAGCAGCCTACATCCAGCTGTGGCGAGGCACGAAGTACAGCAGGTTCCCCAAGTGGCTGGATGATTGGCTCAAAATGAGAAAGCAGCTTGGTCTTCTGATGCTGGGCCTTGCAGGCATACATGTTAGTACTCAGTTATTTTTTCATTTCAAAGTTTTATGCATAATGGACAAAGTTATTCTTTTATACTCTGAATATAGTTCCCATACTTTAAATACTTCTGTACTGGAAGTGTAACACCTTATATGCTGTCATTATCAAGAGTACTTAGACTATCTGATGTCTTAATTTTAGTACTCAGCTTATGAAGTTTCTAATTTTTTCCTTTCATTTAACTGTAAAGAAAACATATGTTGTAAGTGATGAGTTAGTGATTGTAGAGATAAATAAAAAGATTAGAAAAGTTTATAATATGTGGAATTCAATTTGAATAATATGATATAAGGTTAGAGTGAAAGAGGTCTTGCCAGATATCCAATTTCACAAGGAGTATAGTAGCTTCAAGAATCACCTTGTAAAGTGGACTTGCCTAATCAGTCATTAGGAAATCACGTCTAAAGGGTTGTAGGGGATGAACCATATCTTAGGTAGCGTTACAGCTGCCATACAGTATATGAACTATAAATGCTTTGGAGTATATCCGTAATACTGTATGTTTGCTCTCAGGTAGGGTATGCATTGCCAGTTTGGTTTCCCTGATGACAAACACCTAACTGCTTGAGAAAATGCTGTAGTATGCAAGGAGATTAAGAAAGACATGATAACCATTTTTGAATTTCTCAGAGGTCGTTGATACAGTATGGTGATGAAGACCAGTTTTTTGAAGCTGAAAAATGATGTGAAACAAGCAGAGCAGAAAGATGGGCAAAAGGCAACTATAAAGGGTACAAGAGAAAGTATTTCTTTAGGAGTGGAATAATGGGGGGATGAATCAAACTAAATGCAGTATTAAGTGTTGTTTAAAAACTGATAAGCTTCCATAGTAGAAATGAAATTGAAGGGATGGGACCCCCACAGTTATAAAGATGTACTTGCTGGCTGTGATAATCAAACATTTTAATGGTCCTATTCTCTGTTTTGCACACTAGGGTTATAAGAAGGTGACATATTTGATATTAGAATCAGCTTTTTAATGTCATCATGTGAATGGAGGGAGAGGGAGACCCAGTAGGTTGGAGTGACAAAGGCTTTGGGATGTTGGAATCTGAACATTCAAGAGGGCAAAAAGTGTTCATAGAATAGAGTGAACTGGACTGATTTGCTATATAGGGAATGATATACTGTGACTGGGCTGAACTAGGGCATAGAAAATGATAAAAAAAAACTTGGAATAGACTGTAGGACTGAACTGTAGATGGTAGGCTCTGGTTACATTGCATTATGCATGACAACTTGAAAGTAGATGTTTCCACATAAGGCTGTTGTTCATCTGTTCATGACATTACCTCAGGTGGGAGAAGCAGTTGTGTATTAAAAAATTATTGTATATTTCATTATTTTTTCTGTCTAGGTATGTATGTCTCTACCATATTTGACACCACAAATGGCACGAACAGTGTATGAGGCGCCCAAGAAAATACAAGCAGAGGTGATAATAGATGGTAATACTACCGCCACTGAAATCATAAAGATTTACAACTCTGACTTTAGTTGGCGAGGAGAGCTTTTCCTCACGATGGGTATGTACTGTTATGATTATTTGCTATCAGTAAATCTTAGTACAGTATTGCACTTTCTAAAAGATTTATGAACATACATTTTAAGAATATTTGGCAATCTCCTGCACTCATTGTATAGTGGATACTGGGACTGCCGTAGTGAAAGGTTTAAAAATCTAGTATGTACATGCTGAAGCTTCTTCATCTAATTTCCTCTAGAATGACACTTCCAACACAGATTTTTGTATCACTTTCATTTTATAGGTAGCAGAATAGTGCCTTTAGTTTGCTATGGTATTACTGTTGTGGTTGTATGGTTTCCATGCCTGGGTTACTTCTGTGGCCATATTCTCACTATAACCAGTTTATGATGAGGTGGGTTAGAAAATTTTATTCTCCAGCATATGTTTTGTATTTTGTTGTTGGATCGTTTCACACTTTGAAGATATTGATGGATATAACTCAAAATGCATGGCAATGATTCAGAGACCTCAATGTTTCTTTGAGTAGAAAAAAAAAGGAGGAGCATATCTCTTCATCAAGCTTCCTCCTTTTAACAGGTATTTGTAGCAGGATTGTTTATTTTTTATCATGGCTACAGTCACACATTCACTCTCCATACTTGTGGACACTTCCTTGTTCTCTCCATTTGCTCTGACTTTGGTTTATCCCAGTAATAATTATGCTTACCCCATTGAAATACACCTGTCTTTTCTTACACCCAGTCCATCCACTCAGCCATGCCATTTTACTGCAAACTCATTATACTCTTACTGTTTTACTTCAGTTTCTTATACTATATTATTCAACCATATATACAAAACCCATTTCAGCTACCATTAATGTTTATCACCAATGTATATCTTTATGGTGAAGAGATACAAGTTGCTTTCAAGATTCACCTCAGAGCTAATACAACAAACTCAGAGATGTGTCAGGAAGAGTGAAGAAGAAGCTTCGTTTGCTCACATCCATACTGTAGCTGTCATGTGCAATGTACCATAACCACAGTCTCCTATCCACTACCAGGCCTCACACAGATCTCACCATGATTTCACTATGTTTTTTCACTATTGGGCCAGCAGCTGTGTATGTATTTATTTATTTTTATTTTCTTTCTGCAGGAACCATAAGTACATGCCTCCTGGTTGTGTTAGGTATTTCGTCTTTGCCTTCTGTCACAGCTACTCTGTCCTGGCGAGAGTTTACTTTCCTTCAGAGTAAGCTTGGATGGGTAGCACTTATTACTGCTGCTTTTCATGTCATCTTCCTTGCCGGGAAGTATATCTTCTACTCTTGGAAATGCTACATATCACTCCCCCTGCCCTCTGGCTCACAGGTAAGTTATAAGCCGATATATAAGTGATTGAAAAGAACATTTGAAATATTATTTTAAAAGTAAAATAGTAGATATGATAGCAGAATAGGATTATGGGAATGATATACAGCGATAGGCAATTTTTGTGTTTGTCAACACTACAGCAGAAGCAAAATTTTATCTTAAATATTCAATAAATATTTGTTTCACATTTTGTTACTCGTATTTTCCATTTTTCTCCTTAAATTTAAATAAAACTTATATCTATAGCATTCCGTTTAAGTAATGGTAATATCATATTTCAGGTCTCATTATATGCTCCATTCATAGCTGTCATAATGAAGATACCACTGTTGCTGCCTCCTGTCAACAATTACCTACAGAAAATCCGAAGGGGATATGAACGTAACAGTCAGTATGAAGTGGGGACATCATTAGGGGCTTAGAGCAAATCATCACTTACATGTTCATCACTACTCTGTTTGTGTATTTAGTGTGCTGGCAACTATTATAATTCATGTTTCACTATTGTGCATAGAACTGTGGCCTATATTTTAACTTACTAATAACATGATGAAAATAGGGATACTTTCCCCTCTCAAGAAAAAATAACAGCAACATGGTTTTAAGTCTGATTGTTAAGTACTTAATATTCATGGATATGTATTTTCTTTCATTACATATTTTCTATATGAGTTTGACATTTTATAACAGTGTAACAGACTTTGATAATTACTGTGAGTTATTATGTATAGGAAATGGTTACTCGATTAACTTTATTCAGTAATGATTATTGCTTTTTCATGAACCTATTTGAATTTGAAAAAAAAGCATGTTCACTTGAAATTTTTTTATGATTTAAGTAAAATGTAAGTAAATTGTACAGAATCAGTCATTTTCATCAGTAAGGACATTCTTACACTATAAACATTGTGATTATGAAGTCGTGCATTGGCATCAGCTGTTAATGAATATGCCTTGGACTGGCATATGAATGGACATTTCTGCATTTACTGTATGCATTCTGGATTGGTATAACTATATCATTAAATATTTAATTTGTTTATAACAATATTTTAATGTGTATTCCTAGTTGGTTGGATTTGAACTTTACTGAGACAAAGTCAACACTGCTGAGAAGTAATTTTTAAAAAATTTAATTGTAGTTTCAATAATAATTAGCAATAAAAAGATTATGGATCCTTTTATTAGAGAATGTTTATCATTAGAAAAGTATACAAATATTGAATTCTTAGTTATATATAAATTATTTGTTAACCCTTACTCTACTTGTGATTGTCAGTTGATGCCCATTTCAGTGCTTTAATCTTCATTTGACAATATAATGGTTCCTGCCCTCATTGAATGCCCAGCTAATTTTTTTTTCATCTGTTATCATTTAGGTATAACCAGCACTCCTGTAATAGCTTGAATGAATGTAACTTGACTCATTCATCCATATATCACCATAAAAGAATTATTTTTTCCCAAGTGAAACACCAACTAAGGAAGTATGATATTTTAAGAATGTCAAACAGTTATTAGTATTTTCTCTTATACATATTCGCCATTTCCCGCACTAATGAGGTATTTCATATTTTTTTTTTTTTTTTTTTTTTTTTTTGCTGCTGTCTCCCGCGTTTGCGAGGTAGCGCAAGGAAACAGACGAAAGAAATGGCCCAACCCACCCCCATACACATGCCTTGATTCAATCCACTGACAGCACGTCAACCCCGGCATACCACATCGCTCCAATTCACTCTATTCTTTGCCCTCCTTTCACCCTCCTGCATGTTCAGGCCCCGATCACACAAAATCTTTTTCACTCCATCTTTCCACCTCCAATTTGGTCTCCCTCTTCTCCTCGTTCCCTCCACCTCCGACACATATATCCTCTTGGTCAATCTTTCCTCACTCATTCTCTCCATGTGACCAAACCATTTCAAAACACCCTCTTCTGCTCTCTCAACCATGCTCTTTTTATTTCCACACATCTCTCTCACCCTTACGTTACTTACTCGATCAAACCACCTCACACCACACATTGTCCTCAAACATCTCATTTCCAGCACATCCATCCTCCTGCGCACAACTCTATCCATAGTCCACGCCTCGCAACCATACAACATTGTTGGAACCACTATTCCTTCAAACATACCCATTTTTACTTTCCGAGATAATGTTCTCGACTTCCACACATTCTTCAAGGCTCCCAGAATTTTCGCCCCCTCCCCCACCCTATGATCCACTTCCGCTTCCATGGTTCCATCCGCTGCCAGATCCACTCCCAGATATCTAAAACACTTCACTTCCTCCAGTTTTTCTCCATTCAAACTCACCTCCCAATTGAATTGACCCTCAACCCTACTGTACCTGATAACCTTGCTCTTATTCACATTTACTCTTAACTTTCTTCTTTCACACACTTTACCAAACTCAGTCACCAGCTTCTGCAGTTTCTCACATGAATCAGCCACCAGCGCTGTATCATCAGCGAACAACAACTGACTCACTTCCCAAGCTCTCTCATCCCCAACAGACTTCATACTTGCCCCTCTTTCCAAAACTCTTGCATTCACCTCCCTAACAACCCCATCCATAAACAAATTAAACAACTATGGAGACATCACACACCCCTGCCGCAAACCTACATTCACTGAGAACCAATCACTTTCCTCTCTTCCTACACGTACACATGCCTTACATCCTCGATAAAAACTTTTCACTGCTTCTAACAACTTGCCTCCCACACCATATATTCTTAATAAAATGATTATAAGCATTATTGCTGATCTAATATAATGTATTGCTCAATTTTTATAAAACTTTTTGTAAAACATAAATAAAGAGTATGTGTGTGAACTAGAATTATTGTTCTTAATTTTTCCGAAGAAGGGACAGAAGGGGGCCAAGTGAGGATATTTCCACTAAGGCTTAGTCCTCTGTTCTTAACGCTACCTTGCTAATGCAGCAAATGGCAAATGTGTATGAAAAAAATATATATATATATATATATATATATATATATATATATATATATATATATATATATATATATATATATATATATATATATATATATATATATATATATATATATATATATATATAAATTATTTGTTAACCCTTACTCTACTTGTGATTGTCAGTTGATGCCCATTTCAGTGCTTTAATCTTCATTTGACAATATAATGGTTCCTGCCCTCATTGAATGCCCAGCTAATTTTTTTTTCATCTGTTATCATTTAGTATAACCAGCACTCCTGTAATAGCTTGAATGAATGTAACTTGACTCATTCATCCATATATCACCATGAAAAAGAGGGTAAATGAGTGTTGGGGTGAGAGAGTATCATTAAATTTAAGGGAGAATAAAAAGATGTTTTGGAAGGAGGTAAATAAAGTATGTAAGACAAGAGAACAAATGGGAACATTGGTGAAGGGGGCTAATGAGGAGGTAATAACAAGTAGTGGTGATGTGAGGAGATGGAGTGAGTATTTTGAAGGTTTGTTGAATGTTTAAGATGATAGAGTGGCAGATATAGGGTGTTTTGGTCGAGATGGTGTGCGAAGTGAGAGGGTTAGGGAGATTGGTTAAACAGAGAAGAGTTAGTGAAAGCTTTGCGTAAGATGAAAGGCAGCAGGTTTGGATGGCATTGCAGTGGAATTTATTAGAAAAGGGGTTGACTGTGTTGTTGACTGGTTTCTGAGGATATTTAATGTATGTATGACTCATGGTTAAGTGCTTGAGGATTGGCAGAATGAATGCATAGTGCCATTGTACAAAGGCAAAGGGGATAAAGGTGAGTGTTCAAATTACAGAGATATAAGTTTGTTGAGTATTCCTGGGAAATCATATGGGAGGGTATTGATTGAGAGGGTGAAGGCATGTACAGAGAATCAGATTGGGGAAGATTAGTGTGGTTTCAGAAGTAGTAGAGGATGTGCTGATCAGGTGTTTGCTTTGAAGAATGTATGTGAGAAATACTTCAAAAAACAAATGGCACTAACCTAACCTAACCTCACCATGAGTCATACATACATTAAATAACCTTACCAACCAGTCAACAATACAGTCACCCCCTTTTTTAATAAATTCCACTGCAATACCATCCAAACCCGTTGCCTTGCTGGCTTTCATCTTCCGCAAAGCTTTTACTACCTCTACTCTGTTTACCAAATCATTCTCCCTTACCCTCTCACTTTACACACCACCTCGACCAAAACACCCTATATCTGCCACTCTATCATCAGACACATTCAACAAACCTTCAAAATACTCACTCCATCTCCTTCTCACATAACCACTAATTGTTATCACCTCCCCACTAGACCCCTTCACTGAAGTTCCCATTTGTTCACTTGTCTTACACACTTCATTTACCTCCTTCCAAAACATCTTTTTATTCTCCCTAAAATTCAATGATACTCTCTCACCCCAACTATCATTTGCCCTCTTTTTCACTTCTTGCACCTTTCTCTTGACCTCCTGCCTCTTTCTTTTATACACCTCCCAGTCATTTGCATTATTTTCCTGCAAAAATCGTCCAAATGCCTCTCTCTTCTCTTTCACTAATAATCTTACTTCTTCATCTCACCACTCACTACCCTTTCTAGTCTGCCCACCTCCCACCCGTCTCATACCACAAGCATCTTTTACGCAAGCTTCCCTAAATACATCCCATTCCTCCCCCACTCCCCTTATGTCCTTTGTTCTCACCTTTTTCCATTCTGTACTCAGTCTCTCTTGGTACTTCCTCACACAAGTCTCCTTCCCAAGCTCACTTACTCTCATCACTCTTTTCACCCCAACATTCTCTCTTCTTTTCTGAAAACCTCTACAAATCTTCACCTTCACCTCCACAAGATAATGATCAGACATCCCTGCAGCTGCACCTCTCAGCACATTTACTTCCAAAAGTCTCTCTCTCGCGCGCCTATCAATTAACATGTAATCCAATAATGCTCTCTGGCCATTTCTCCTACTCACATATGCATACTTATGTATATCTCTCTTGTTAAGCCAGGTATTCCCAATCACCAGTCCTTTTTCAGCACATATATCTACAAGCTCTTCACCATTTCCATTTACATCACTGAACACCCCATGTACACCAATTATTCCCTCAACTGCCACATTGCTCACCTTTGCATTCAAATCACCCATGACTATAACCCGGTCATGTGCATCAAAACTACAAACACACTCACTCAGCTGCTCCCAAAACACTTGCCTGTCATGATCTTTCTTCTCATGCCCAGGTGCATATGCACTTTCAGTTTTACCCATATCAATCTAGAGTTTACTTTCTTACACTTTATCACATACTCCCACCACTCCAGTTTCAGGAGTAGTGCTACTTCTTCCCTTGCTCTTGTCCTCTCACCAACCCCTGACTTTACTCCCACGACATTCCCAAACCACTCTTCCCCTTTACCCTTTAGCTTCGTTTCACTCAGAGCCAGAGCCTCCAGGCTCCTTTCTTCAAACATACTACCTACCTCTCATTTTTTCTCATCTTGGTTACGTCCACACACAATCTGAGCCTTCAAGGAGGATGAGCACTCCCTGCGTGACTCCACCTTCTGTTTCCCCTTTTAATGATTATGATTACTGATTATTAATTATGATTAATAATTATGTTTATACATACATACATACACACATGCAAACATTTAATGCAAAACAACTTTCATGGCTGTAACTGTTACTAGATTTTCATTAACTTGGTCAAAATGGAACTTTTCTAGAGTTTACCTTTCTACATTGTGGAGGGCCTGATTACTATGCTAATTTTGTCCTGTTGATTACCTGAGTCATTCAAGTACCAGCTTTAATATGCTGGTACAGAAATGGTAAGATAGACACAGTAAATGATGAAAGCATCTTCCAAGGAGTCTTTGGTGTAATTTCAGCAAAGGTTTTTAGAAGCATCTTAAAGTCACAGCTTTCCATGTGAAGTTTGGCTGCTCCCAAATTAGTGTGGTAGAAACTACCTAGAGTTGTGCTGCTTTGTCTAAAGAAATTATCCTTGGTTTTATTATTTAGGAAATTCCTAGTGTCGAGAAGTAAGTCAAATATATCACAGAGTTTCTTAGTCATTTAAACTGTTGTAGCCTGTCCAGAATACTTCCTGTGTCTCTCATCTCTTACCCTGCTGAAAGATCTACATCTCATGCCAGCTCTCCATTCACTCTTCTTATTCTTCTTTGGCCCTCTTCTCCCCATGCCTCACATTGCCTTGGTCCATTAAAGTTTTTTGTCATTTCAGGTTTGGAGGATTTTAACTTAAAGAGCTCCTGTTTCAATAGATGCCTCTATATAGTTCAGGCTAGGATCTTGCAGTCTGTTTTGTTCACTATTTATTTTCACCAGGATGTTGTACCAGAAAAGAAGGGTGAGAATGTTGAGTGTAAATAGATGCCTGTAGAAAGTTCTTGCTTACATCTTGTAGTTTCTTTTGTACATAATTATTTCAGTTTATTTTCACCAGGATCTCAGAAAACAAGGATAAAATTGTTGAAAGTGAACACTTTGAAAAATTGTCCTCTATCCCCCCCAGGTTTCTGAAATGGCTTTCTTACCCTCGACATTTTTTTCTAGTACATCTTCCATGTCACTGAGGCCATTTCTTGCTTTAAAAATGGGCTTGCAGAAGAATACATGTCTTTAATACTTGTATTTTTTTATTGATATTTAAACTTGCTGTTTAAGATATTAACAAGTTTACATTCCATGCTCAATACATTAGATTCTCAGTGCTATTAATATAAAAATGTTCACGAGGGATTAATTTCTACTGAATGACCTTTGGTGTAAGTTCTCAACATTCGGGAGGCAGTTGAATGCCACTTCAGGATCACAGCTACTGACAAGTTTTGGGTCTGATTTTGAAGGTGACATTCTTAAGAGTAGTTCTGTCTGAGTACCAGGTGTTCCAGGTTATACCTCTGGAGTTCTTTTGCTTCTCTAGAAGAAGGCTTGTTGGGCTGGCAGTGTGGCATTTCTGGTACCAGAATCCTCCATGATATGTCACTGCACAGTTGGTGTCTGTAAACATTGTACATTAATTATAACACTGAAATAATCATTGAAATTGCAGTTCTATGATAATATCTTAGTCTTTTAGAACAATTTAAAACAAAAATTGTATTACTGCACATATTTTCACTTTAGGTGCATATGTCCATCACGTTTTAAAACAATAATTTAGCTGGATTTTGTAGAGTAGCTTATTTTAACATGAGTAGATTTAGAACACTGTTGGCTATGTAATTTGGCAGGCTACATTTTAATCAAAACTGAATAGTTAAAAGAATTTTATGAGACACTTCAAGCAATACTATATTTGCGTTGCATAACGGCTAACTCAGTACTTCCCTCCTTTAATGCATCTATTGTAAGTAACAAAGTCTTGAAATCTTTATTGCAAAGCTTGCATTCCAAAATGCTGTCTTGATAAAAAATATGTGCATATTATACCTTTGAGATCTATGGCAGTTACTCACCATGACTGTCATTGTCCCTGTCTGAAGTAGAGAAACGCATATTATCATGGATAACGAGAGAATCCCCAGCATTGCCAGAGAACTGAGAAACATGGAGTCGGAACTCAGTGTCCTCATCCTCCACCATGAACGCATGGTATTCAGCCCATCGCTTCTCTCCATCCCAGTCCCCCAGCTCCACTCGCAGCATCTGGGGATGCCTAGCCGTCATATCATGGAGCACATCATTCCCTGCCCAAAAGTATATATGTGCAGTACAGTGTCCTCTTACCTCTCAAAGTGTTTCATTCATAAATGCAAATGAAAAAGGGCCAAACTATATGTAACAGGTAGTGAAACTTGAACATTATGCTATACAAAGAGTGTTGTATTAAAAGCAAAGGTATACAAGAAACTGAGCAAAGATGTTTTACACAAAGGTATTAGATTCATGTCTGCAGCACATATGGTATTTAAAAACTCATGGGCACTTCATCAACAAGTCTTAGGAATTATTCAGTTATTATGTGTAATAGTGCATGCGCTCACCAGACAGAATTTTGAGAAGTGTCTACATAAGGACCATTTGCAAAGTTTGATTAAGATTATCCCAATCATTTGCAAGGAGATTTAGATGTAAAAGCTCTGTTAACTTTTTGAAGGAAAAGCAGTTAATAGCGATTTGGGTCGCTGGACATAATTTAAAGAGACCCCGAGGACCATCAAGGCTAAGCTTGGTTCAGATTCGTCCAGTAGTTTTAGAGAAGCTTGAACTGTGAAAAGTAACATTAATGATAATGAATGCCAAGTGATGGTGAAAGGTCAGATAACCTATGGCAAGGTGAGCTAACAGTGTAGAGGCTTACAAGAACTTGTATTGCTCCCCTGACTTTAATTTTGGCTAAAACATACCTGACAGCAGCTATCTTGGATGGTGAGTGGTAGGAAGCACTGGATACTGTTTTAAAAAGGGACTACCCAAAGACCATCCCTGTCACGTTTGGTTCAAACTGGCCCTAGTGGTTTCAAGGGGAAAGTTTGAAATATAAAAAGTTCATGGATGCTTAACGACTATTTTAAGTAACAGTGTCTATACTTCCAGGATAGTAGTAAGGGTCACCAAGTGCCACTTCGAAAAGGGACCACACAAGGACCATCCCTTTATAGTTGTCTCATATTGGCCCTGTTGTTTCAAATTTCAAAATGAGAAAATTTATTGGAGAACGACGAGCAGAAGCTCACATTGCCTTTGGCCAGGGGAGCTATTACAAAAGAATTAGAGGCTTACAGGAGCCTGTATCATATTCCTGGTGTTTAATCCATCAAATCATTAATAAAAGATATTTTGGATGGTGTTTGTGACCATTGGAGACAACTTTGACAAGTTACCACTCAAGGAAAATTCCTGCTAAGTTTGGTTTAAACAGGTCCAAAGGATCGAAAGGAGAATGTTAAACTGAAAAGTTGACAAGCAACCAAATTACTGTCAACAACAGTGGTCATTTTGGATGGTGGTTGGGCTCAGCAGGCAGTTTTGAAAATGACCACCAAAGGACCATTCTTTGCAAGTCTGGTGCTGTTTGGCCAAGTCTTGTTAGAAATTATTCGGATGTAACAATTTAATGGACATAAAGAAAATAAAAATAGCCATCTGGAATGGTGGTCGAAGTCTACTGAAATAATTTTGGAAAGGTACTATCCAAGTTTGTTCCTGTGGTTTCAGAGGAGAATGTTGAAGTATGAAAAGTATACAGACATATGATGGCTACTTTTATAGTCACCAGACACATTTCTGGAGAAGTACCACCCAAGTAGTGTCTCACCCAAGTTTGCTTCAAATTGTCGCATTACTTTCAGGGAAGAATGAAATGTAAAATATTTTTACGGATACGCAGAACGATTTTTTTTCAGGAACATCAGCCAGCTTGGATGATGGGTAGTTGCCAGACAATTATGGGAAGAAACATCCTAAAGACTATCCCTGACAAGTGCAGTTCAATTTAGCACAGTTGTTCCTGAGAAGAATGAAAAGTTAATGGATATAAAATGACTATTTTCACCAAGGGTGGTCATCTTGAACTCTGGTCAGGGTCACTGAACAGAATTTTTGGAAAAGGACCACACAAGAATCATCCTAGCCAAGTTTGACAAAAATATTTGAAGCGGAAAAGTTAACAAAGAGAACGATTATTAAGAGTCCATTTTGGATGGATGGTGGCTGCGGTCAGAGACAAGACCTACGAGAGGGCAGGAATACTTGGGGTTAAAATCCCTGAAGCTCAGGGACAAAATAACTGGTCAAGTGACAGAAAAGTTAATAAACATAAATTCTTAGAAATTATCACTTGATGCTGACTTTTCCGTCATATGGGCCCAATAGCCCCCTCCCCTGAATGGTCATTGGGATCATAGTTAACCCTTCCCCTGGGCCCGCATCTTCCTGGCTCTCGTGGGGGCCGGGTGGGATACAAGCCCAACTTCCTAGGCCCAGTGCTCAGGTCCCTCACCACCAACAGGCCGCCCTAGAGCACAGGGTCCACACCTCCTGAGTTGTAGGGAGGTGTTTAATGTCAAACAACTCTTGGGTCTTGGCAGCCCTGGCCACAGGACATTTTTGAAGTACCATCACCGTAGCGCAATCCATGACTGGTTCCGTTCAAATTATCCTAATGTTTATTGCTAATATGAATGCGAATTGTTAACGAACATATGACGATTACTGTGTGTACCAGCTGCCGTTTTGGATGGTGGTCAAGGTCGCCGAACAAAGTTCTCAAAATGGACCACCTAAGGATCATATTTACCAAGTTCTGTTAAGACTGACCAAGTAGTTGAGACAGGCGGACTAAACTGCGAAAACTTAACGGACACAAGACTTATTTGATAACAGAAGTCATCATGAATTGTAGTGAGGTCAATCGAAACAAATTTGAAAAGGGACTGTAAGCACGACGACCCCTGCCACATTTGGATGGAATTGACAACGTAGATGTGGTCTTGGAAAGAACCATCCAAAACTGGTAGCGCACATGAGCCTGTATCACTCTTTTGGCTTTAAATGTTCTGTATAATTAGAAACAACGGCCTTTTGGATAGTGGTGGGGGGGGGGGGATCACCAGTTTTGATGAAGCATCACCGATGGATTATGCCAGCCATGTGTGGTTGAAATCCACCTCGTAACTTCAAAGATGATTGAAATGTAAAGTGAATGGACGGACACTAAGTGATGGCAAAAGCTCAACTGATCTTTGGCCAGGTGGCCTAAGGAGTATAACCATGAAATCAACATATTTTTCATCTCTTACGTAATACATTCAATTATCATCAGTACTACAGTGTGAGCCGTGAAAAATAAATATATATGTGTTGAGTAGGAACAATTTTGTTGTCTCACTGCAGCTCAGACTATTAATTCCAAACAACCTTTTGATACCTACCAATCCAGAACTCGGTGCTTGGGTCGCCGAAGCCCCTGCGATAATCTCGCCAACCACGGTTGAAGTTCACCTGTTTGTCCAGTGGCTGACGGGACAATATTACCGTCCACCCACCTCCTTCATTCTCCAGATCACACCATACCTGAAGACCCACGTCACGCCGCCCACAACTGATTGAAGGTAATAAATTCTAGTAGTGATGTATTTTGTGTGTGTGTAGCAGCGCCACTCATCATTATGCAAAATTTAGAACCAAGTGTGTCTCACGGTACAGAGCTGCCTTAATTCATGTATACTGGTTGGGTGATGGTATATGGTACGCCCCACGGGAGGTAGACAACTGAAGGTGTCTTAAACAATTGGTTTGGGACAGGGATAAGGGAAGAGAAGAGGATGTTGGAAGGTAATGAGTGTACTAAAAATATGGGGAAAATAAGGGAATAAAAAGACAATGATAGAATAATAGATACAAGATGTTGTGGAAGAAAATAAGTACACAATAAGGGTGTAGAGATATAATAAGTTGATAATAGAGGGTGTAGGGAGATGATAATAAGTAGGAATAAGAGGGTGTGGGGAGGAAATGTGATAAAAGGAAGCGTGGGTAGGGAATTAATCAGGGAGTAGAGAGGGAACATCTGGGCAAAAGAGGGTGTAAGGAGGGGATGATTGGATAAAAAAGAGTGTGGGGAAGGTAAAAGAGGATGAGAGAGGGTGTGTGGCGATAGTAAACTGGTAAAAGATGGCGTTGGGGTAAGCGATAAATTGGGAAGAGGATATGATAAGGGCGAGGGAGGGGGTGGGCATCAATAAGACAAAAGCAAGTTGAGGAAGGTAAGAGGGATAAGAGTGGGGAGATAGAAGAAAGCGGTGGCGAATGGTTACACGGGGGGATAATAGATGGTGGCCACTGACCCGACTGGGAATATCTCGTAGACGCCGCTCTCGCTCTTGCCGGCCTGCATCAAGTCGTAACAGTCACGGGGCCTGCCAGGAAAATACGACATTATTACATCTGGGGCAACAAGGCCACACCAGTGAAAAAGTAAATAAGATCTGTGTCTTTTAGAATTTGATGCATTGGTTTACTGACCTCCCATGTATCACGAACCGTTAAATACAAAAAAAAAAAAAAAAAGAAAATACTAATCCTAGTCAGATTACCGTAAGGTAAAATGTTTTCAAGTGATTGAGGGGGATTTTTTTTTCTACTTATAACCCTCCGTCATGGGAGCTCACAAGAGCTTTCATGTCTCAGTCCTTAAGATAAAATCATAAGTGTATTCAACAATGAATAAGGTAAAACAATAATGGGAAGATCGTATGTATGAAAATCTAGACATTGTTTCCAGTGTAAAAGCGTGTGTTAGCTTGGAAATATAGTCAGCTTACACCGTGTTTTAGGGCTCAAGCGAAGTTGAATGGTCTGAATAAACATCTCTAGGAATTCAACTCACCGGTCAGTAGCAGGGAAGTTGCAGTTCTGATTGTGAATGGGCGTTGGCTGTGGCTGGCTTGACGTGTTGCTATGTGCCAAGACGATTTGATGTGACCCCAGCTGCCTCACATCCTGCTGCAGCTGCTGTACAGCCAACGAGAGATTGTCGATGGCGGAGACTCGCTGATGATTGCAGGAGCCGTCGGTATTTTGTCCACCAAGAGCCCTTACCTGCTCGCTCAGCCGCGCAATTTCTTGGCTTTGCCTCGTCTGTTCAGTCTCCAGTTTGTTGATGAGCATCACCAACAGTCGTGACGAAAAGCCGGCGCTTAGCGGGCCATCTGTATTCTCAGCTACGTCCAAGCGGTCGCTACTGCCTCCTAGCTGTGACTTGATCTCCTTCATGTGTCTGAGGGTGGCGTTAGTGTAGGCCAGTAGCTGGTGCACTACCAGAGCGTCAAGTTGATGTACCACGCACTGGTTCTCTGCGAGGGGTGTACCTACGACGGACGGAGCCCAAGCACCAGCAGCGTCGCTACCGTCTGGATCAGCATGTCTCCCGGTGCTGTATTTGCCTTGACCTTGTGACGACTCTCGCCTTTTCCCGTCAGCTATATTCCACAAAGTTCTCAGTCGCCACACACTGCAAGACAGGCGCATCTTATTATTTACAGAAAGAACATTATCTCCCATGACGTGTTCAACTGTCGTTATTTAATTCACATGCCTCGTTCATCAAGATTCAGGTATTGGTTGTCACTCTAGAGAATACAGACTCTTCAGAAAATGGTTTAGCACAGAGGTAGGTAAGCCTGGTGGAATGTGAGTGTACATATGATGTCAGAGGGCGTCTGGGGATGGGCGGTCGGGCCAGGTGGGGTTGCCAGGCACCAGGCGGTCACCCCCATTAGAACACTGTACTTGGCTGACACAGAGCGTGAATTGGGGCGTATTGTAGATCAATATTATTGTTTTTCTTCCCCGTTACCAATGTATATTGACTATGCATGTTGCAGTTATGGCATTTATCGCAGCTGCAGATAATTATGTGCGCTTTTATCTAGAGCTTGGATAGGATTGCGAGCGTTGGGAATTACCAGAGCTTCTCAGAACTAGGAACACTTTTTTTGTACCGTGAACATGATACATGCTTGTCTTCACCCCTACGGCTGGGCGAGATCTCCAAGGCATATTATACGACGCAGAATTGTCTATTGCCTCATTCATGCTTAAGGAAAAGGAAGGAAAAGTTGAGAATGTCTTACCTGCAATGTTGGAAGTATTGTATGTTATTTTACAGAGCACATGATCAATATAAAGTGTTTTCCTGGAGCCGTTGGTGATACTGTGGAAAATTTGAAACAAACATATATATATATATATATATATATATATATATATATTTTTTTTTTTTTTTTTTTTTTTTATACTTTGTCGCTGTCTCCCGCGTTTGCGAGGTAGCGGAAGGAAACAGACGAAAGAAATGGCCCAACCCCCCCATACACATGTACATACACACGTCCACACACACAAATATACATACCTACACAGCTTTCCATGGTTTACCCCGGACGCTTCACATGCCTTGATTCAATCCACTGACAGCACGTCAACCCCTGTATACCACATCGCTCCAATTCACTCTATTCCTTGCCCTCCTTTCACCCTCCTGCATGTTCAGGCCCCGATCACACAAAATCTTTTTCACTCCATATATATATATATATATATATATATATATATATATATATATATATGCATGTATATTCATTTTTTCATATACTTTCTCGCTGCCTCCCGCGTTAGGGAGGTAACGCAAGGAAAGAAACGAAAGAATGGCCCAACCCACCCACATACACATATATATACATACACGTCCACACACGCACATTTACTGTCTGCCCTTATTCATTTCCATCGCCACCCCGCCGCATAATGAAATACCAACCCCCTCCCCCTTAATATATATATATATATATATATATATATATATATATATATATATATATATATATATATATATATATATATATGTATGTATACTTAGGAAATTTAGTTGTGTATATGTCGGTTCTTTTAGAGTGATTGTTGAATGTTATTGTTTACAGTTTCCACGGCAACCGGTGGCGTGGTTCGAGCGTTTTGGTTGTGTTGCCGCCAGTCATGGATACAGTGTATCCTTTTTCTGCTAACAAATACCAGAGTGTTGCATGCTAATAACGTCTTATCATTTGATTTAAAGTTAATAATCGCGAATGTTATTCTGTGTTTAAAACGTGAGTTTCGTCGTTATCAGACTTCACATTTGAATACACTTCATAGCTAGTTCTGAATACTCGAGAATCATAAGTTAAATGAGTGTCATGATAATGATGATTGTGATATTTATGATACGTAATTATATAATATTGGTACTACTCTCTGAATATCGGATAGAAGCAAATAACAGGACTTGGCACAAGATAATACCCATTATTAGTTACCAGTTATCTGTGTATTTATTAATGTATATCATATATATATATATATATATATATATATATATATATATATATATATATATATATATATATATATATATATATATATATATATATAATAGTTTGGAACAGTGGTTAAAATATGTTTCATAAACTGTAGGCAAAGATAATGTTTAATTACCATATATTTCACAGTTTAAGTTTAAAAGGAATATTCTCAAAGACTTCTCCCTCAAAGCCTGTAACATCGAATGATGTTGTCATCAAGGCTTGGGTGTTTGCTGAGCAGAAGACAGTGTTCAACTAACTTCCTCAGAATACCGCAAATCCTGTAACCATCGTTATCTACATGTATCATCCCCATGGGTTTCCCACAGACTTTCTGGCACCTCCATCACTGTATCGTATTACACTCATGTTTTATTTATCTTTTTTTATCATCATCCATCGTCATGAGGCAACGCCTCCTTAACCCTTTGGTGCAGTGGTGTGCTGGTGGGTCCCTGGAAAGTGGACGGCCTGCGGGTAGCGGGTGGTAGGGCGGTGTGGGCGGCTAGTGGAGGGATAGTGGCCACGCCCGTCACACGCCCGCAACCCGACGGCCGTAGAGCGAACCAGGAGGGAGGCTCGGATGTGAGCTGTGTCACGCAATCTGCCGGAGTCGCCCAGAAAGAGGATGGATCCGAGGAAGACGACACAGGTGGCTCCTGCTACATGAGCGTGGCGCCCCTCGTTACAGTAGACGCACTCGAGGTGAGGGGCTCCCATCCATTCCATGTTCTTCTCCATAACTAATTCTTTCCATTTATCATTATTATCTTTCATCCTCTTGGGGTAAGGTGATGAGACAACGAAACGGCACTCGTGCTTTCATATTTCCTAAACGGGATATGTTCAGGGCTAGGGTTCGTCTCCCCAGGATGCACCCAAAGTCAAAATTTACTTCACGGTTGTACCTACACGACACCCAGGTCCACAGATTGATACCCCCCCCCCCCCCATGGCACGACTCCTGGTGTGATGACCTGCGCATCACATGCCCAAGGGTCGTCCCGTCCTGCTTTTTTTTAGGGGTGGGTGGGTGGCCAAGTCTGACCCAGGACATCCAGTGTCTGTTATGTCAGTCAACTGTTTCCTTCTAACGGAATCTGAAACACTGAGGCAAAATGATGCAAACAATGGCTGCTTCTGCCTCGCCATTCTCGACCAGGTAAGTGGTCGAACATTGTTAGAAACCAGTGGGTACAGTGCCTACAGGTGCATTGTTAGGAACCACTGGGTACAGTGCCAACAGCTACACTGTTAGGAACCACTGGGTACAGTGCCAACAGCTACACTGTTAGGAACCACTGGGTACAGTGCCAACAGCTACACTCCCTAGTGTGACACAAGGGGGCGTTCATGTGGGTTATACACACGGTAAAGTGACGCTACTTTTGAGAACCACAACACACACACACACACACACACACACACACACACACACACACGGTGTATCTACGATAACTTAATGAATATGTTACTGTTCGCTGGTGGTTCTTGACCCTTGCACTCTCTCACGATAGATCAGTCCGTGTGGGTGGCATGTGGTGGTTGGTGGGCGGCTTGTGGGCGGCGAGGGCGTGTTGCTGTGGCGAGCCTGGCCCTTGCTCCTCCGGGGTCCTACCCATGTCATTGTCACGGGACACATTGTACACCAGCTGGAGTTCAGGTCAGGACGGGTCAGCAAGATGAATTACTTTGATTACAGTGTCGCTGAATTACTTTTGATTACAAGTGTCACTTAATTACTTTTGATTACAGGTATCGCTAAATTGCTTTGATATCAAGTGTCACTTAAGTACTTTTGATTACAGGTGTCGCTAAATTACTTTTACAAGTGTCACTTAATTATTTTGGTGTACAGTGTCGCTAAATTACTTTGATTGCAAGTGTCTTTTAATTACTTTTGTTTACAGTGTCTTTTAATTACTTTGATTACAGAGTCTCTGAATTACTTTTGATCACAGTGCCGCTGAATTACTTTTGACCACAGTGTCACTGAATTACTTTTTATTACAATCTCTTGTTTTCATGCACCCACCAGTGTTATCACATCCCTCAATCCTGCTTCATTCCTTCGTCTCATTGTTCATGTACCTCGCGAGGTCTAACTGTGCCCCATAGCTGCTGTAGGGACGACCCTGTGACCTGTCTGTCTGTCTGTCTCTCACACACAGCGCCGAAGGGGATCACCTGGGCGTCCTGTCTACCCCCCAGAGCCCCAGGGAATCCCCCGACACCGCAGGAGGGACTGAGGAGGGAGACACCGCCCAGGAACTGCCCACCAAGCTGATGTTGTCCCTGTGGAAGTGGCCGGCAGCGCCTCCCGCGTCCAACGGCGACAGTGGCAGCTGCCCGGACGTTCCAGCGGAGGGCGCACAGTCCTCCCCCCAGCAGGAGGTCGTGACGTCACTGGAGCTGCGGGCAGAGCAGGTGACCCGTATGTCACTGACCCGGGGGCTCTCCGGGGGCATGGTGGCCGCCATGCTAGTAGGTAGGTGGGTGACCTGTTGTGGGCGTGGTGGACCACGCACGGTTCCACCAATGACACATTGACGAGGTCACCTCCGTGGTGGTCGGGCGGTTAGCGTTCCTGGTCGTGACGCATTCACGGGCCGCCCAGGGTCGAGCACATAGGTTCGACTCCTGGTTGCGGTCGTCGGTCCACAGTCAGCCTAGATGATCATCCACTTTTAGGTCGATAAAATGGATACCTGGCTCAGGCTAAGACACAATCACTCACACACACACACACACACACACACACACACACACACACACATTTTATATATATATATATATATATATATATATATATATATATATATATATATATATATATATATATATATATTTTTTTTTTTTTTTTTTCTTTTTTTTTTTTTTGCTTTGTCGCTGTCTCCCGCGTTTGCGAGGTAGCGCAAGGAAACAGACGAAAGAAATGGCCCAACCCACCCCCATACACATGTATATACATACGTCCACACACGCAAATATACATACCTACACAGCTTTCCATGGTTTACCCCAGACGCTTCACATGCCCTGATTCAATCCACTGACAGCACGTCAACCCCGGTATACCACATCGATCCAATTCACTCTATTCCTTGCCCTCCTTTCACCCTCCTGCATGTTCAGGCCCCGATCACACAAAATCTTTTTCACTCCATCTTTCCACCTCCAATTTGGTCTCCCACTTCTCCTCGTTCCCTCCACCTCCGACACATATATCCTCTTGGTCAATCTTTCCTCACTCATTCTCTCCATGTGCCCAAACCATTTCAAAACATATATATATATATATATATATATATATATATATTATCCCTGGGGATAGGGGATTAAGAATACTTCCCACGTATTCCCTGCGTGTCGTAGAAGGCGACTAAAAGGGGAGGGAGCGGGGGGCTGGAAATCCTCCCCTCTCTTTTTTTTTTTTTTAATTTTCCAAAAGAAGGAACAGAGGGGGCCAGGTGAGGATATTCCAAAAAAGGCCCAATCCTCTGTTCTTAACGCTACCTCGCTATCGCGGGAAACGGCGAATAGTATGAAAAAAAAAAAAAAAAAAAATATATATATATATATATATATATATATATATATATATATATATATATATATATATATATATATATCATTAATGAGATAGCCTTGACCAGGGCCTCAGTTGCCCATGCCATTTCAACTACAAAACGAATAAATAAAAGCAATAATCTATAAAGAAAAATGATTAGCAATCAATCTTATTATCTCTATTGTACAACATAGATGTCAGGAGTGGTACTATGGCCTCTCCCTGTGAGCAGTGCCTTGACACTTGCTGTGTCTGAGGTGTGGCACTAATACGTGGTTGTGGTTGCCGGCAGTGGAGGACGAGGTGCAGGTGTGGCAGGTGATGACGGGGCCACTAGGAAGGCGCCTCGTCTGCCGCGTCGTCGGGTTCGGCCTCCTGAACCCCGACACTATCCACTCAGTGTGGTGCCTGGCTCCTGACGCGGTAAGTTGTGATGCTTGGCTCCTGACGGAGGTAGCTGTGGCGGGAGAGGCAGGGCGCCGCTGCCTGGCCCACGAGCGGCAGGGGAGGGTGCTGGTATGTGGTCTTCGAGAGACCTGGGTGGTTGGTGGTGTTGGATACGAGGAGCCAGGGGGGTCGGGCCAGCCACTACGTATGTAGGCTGCAGGAGGAACGAGAAGACAAGAGGAGGAGGAGGAGGAGGAGGGGGGTCTTGTCGTCTCACTGCAGTCCCGTCGAACTTCTCACTTTAAAGGAGGCCATCCTGTCCCTGCTACTGCCTGTAGTGCACATGCTCGAAGCTGCAATAGCCCCTGGGGTTTGTGGCTCCAGAAAACCCCTCGCGCAACAGGGTTGTGGGGTTTTATAAATACGGTTCCTCCTCAAGAACAATGATTCATTTTTTTGCTGTAATATTATTCGTATTTGATGAACATTGGATATCAGACTAACCATGATAATGTGCCTGGCTTAATCCCTCATATGTACTGAATAGTTTTATTTCTGTGACTATTTAATGTGGAGTGTTTACGTTGCAGCTGGCGATGGGCGTGGCCAGCGGTTGGGTGGTGGTGAGCGTGGGCGGGGAGGTGCGGGCGCGCGTGGGCGCAGGGGAACTTCAGCCATGCCATGAAGGACCTGTCACCGACCTGCGCCTCCACGGGTCCTACCTGTACACCCTAGGTCAGTACACACACACACACACACACACACACACACACACACACACACACACGGGTCCTACCTGTACACCCTGGGTCAGTCCCCGCACACACACACGGGTCCTACTTGTACACCCTGGGTCAGTCCCCACACACACACGGCTCCTACCTGTACACCCTGGGTCAGTCCCCACACCCAGTCAAGTCCCTACATTGTCTCACCTCTCAGCCAAATACACTATATAGTCGAAGGATGGTCTTATAAAGAATATTCATCAGTCATTCCTTCTCTACGACACGTCGTCCCTGCCACCTTCACTCGAACTCCCTGAGCACGAGAATGTGATCCTTTGGTGAGGTGGCCAACTGTGCGTCAAGGCACCTTTCAACCTTGAAGGTGTTTGACCGGGGCGACTGTTGCTTGAATTTCCTCTCGTAAACTAACGAAAGAATTTTACGGACCATTGCTTTTATGTCCACCCTCATTGGCTCTTTTTGGAATAACGGGTTCAGCGCCATCGCTGTCTCGAAACCTTCGAATATCATCTTTGTGTCGTGGCGTCGCCCAGGACGACTAACGGAGGTCGTGTTGCAGGTGGCGACGGAATGCTGAGGCTGTGGGAAGCGGAGATGTTGGAAGAAGCGGCTCTCACAGCTGCAGGTGGGTTGTTCTCTCCATCACCACCTGCCCCCGCCTCCCCCCGCCCCCCCCGGGGGGGGGGGGGGGGGGGGGGGGGGGGGGGGGGGGGGGGGTTAAAAAAAAAAAAAAAAAAAAAAAAAAATATTTTTATTTTATATTTATTTAATAAAAATAATTTTAAAAATTTTAAAATTTTTTATATATATAATATTTTTTATAATTTAAAAAAATTTAAAAATATTAAAAATTTTAAAAATATAAAAAATTTAAAAATTTTATAAAAATTTTTATTTTTAATAATTATATATTAAAAATTTTTTTTTTTTAATATTTTTTTTTTTTTTTATTTTTTTAAAATTTATTTTTTATATTTTTTTTTTTTTATATTTTATTTTTTTTTATATTATTTTAATTTTTTTTTTTTTTTATTTATTTTTAATTTTATTTTTTTTTAAATTTTTTTTTTTAAATAATATATTTTTTTATATTTTTATTATTTTATTTTTAATTTTTTTTTATATATTTTTTTTTAATTTTTTTTTTTATTTTTTTTTTTTATATTTTTTTTTTTAAAATTTTTTTTTTATTTTTTTATTTAATTTTTTTTTATTTTTTTTTTATTTTTTATTTATATATTTTTTTTTTTTTATTTTTAATTTTTATTTTTTTTTTTTTTTTTTTTTTTTTTTTAAAAGGGCCGGAATGCAGGGATGGGCTTCAGTACAGTAGGCCTGAATGCAGGAACGGACTTCAGTAAAGCAGACGCGTGTGTGTATTCATATGTATATAAAGATGCACTGTCTTGAGGGACCATTAAGTATTATTATTATTATTATTATTATTATTATTATTATTATTATTATTATTATTATCAAATGTGTTTGTGTTTGCTTGAAGAGAGAACCTGTCTCCCAGCACTTGTCTGAGGGTAACCAGACATTCCGCATGTGTGCTGGGGTCACTTGCGGCCATGTGTGGCTTGGTGTGGACATGGGGAAAGCCAGATAACGGAATACCCGATGGTATAGAACGAATTTGTGTGCAGAAGAACAGTGTAAGTGTCCAACACTCAGGAGCAAAATAACTTGTTATGGAACGCTATGCAATATAGAGTATACAGATATGGATATCTGATATGAAAACAGAAATGAATGGAAAACTTTTATGGAATGGGAGCCACCAGATACTCTGCGCATGCGCGATCATGAGCGACGCATTGGCTCGTTTGGGTTCGAATCCCGGGCGCGGCAGCTTGCCGGTCGGTAGGTTAGCCACGGCTCTGGTGAGAAAAATGACTTATGTACACGTATGTCAAATGTATTGATAGTTTGATGATATTACATTCCAATATTCTGTAATTCTGGTGAAGTTTTACACAGCTGGTGTACCGTCCCCGTAGGTGGTGTGGGCGAGATAGGAGGGTGGTGTGAACCTACCATGAAGACCAGTTGGCTACAGCTGGTGCGGGAACTGGCCGTCCACACAGGCCCGGGACAACCTGTCACCCTCACGCCCATAACCACGCCCACACTCGTTTGGCTGGTCCAGGTGAGACCAAAAAAACTAAAATGAATTTCCCATTTTATTTTTTTTTTTCACATCTCATCTTTCCTCCATCACCCAACTCCTTGCCTTTCTCACGCTTGTGCCTCTTACAGACCAACACGGGCGTGGTGTACGGCGTGTGGTCGGGAGAATGGGCGGCCCATATGTTGCACCAAGGGCCGAGTGGGCGGGTGGCTGGTGTGGCCATAGCACCGACTAGCCCTCGCCTGGCCACGGCAACTCACCATCGCTATCTCCAGGTCACAAGCCTCCCGCAGGTAAGGATTAATGAACTCGTCTCTATTAATTATATGTTCTTTATCACATTACTGTCTTTCCCTGGTTCTGATCCTTCGTGTCTGCTGCAGGTGGGCGTGGAAGAGGCTGGGAGGTGGAGAGTGCGGGCGCCCGCCTCCTTGGCCAGCGTTGAGGTGGAGGGTCGGCCGAGGTGCCTTGCATGGGCCGCCTGTCAGGTAGACTCACTGTTCCTTTCTTAACTTTACTTATAGTATAATATTGGGAAAGTCTGTTTTAACTGTGCATCTCTGTTATCTGTGGACATGGAATGATGACCTGGAATGTTCGTTTAGTGCTGAGAAAGTACAGTAACAGTTGCAGAGCAATGAAGGTCTGCGTTTTGCAGAGCGATATGAAATAGGTGACAGCGGTCAAGGTTGATGTGTATCACGAAAAATGGGTCAAATGATACAAAAGTAGGTGGCCACTGTCGTAACTTAATAGGGAATGAATTGTTTTCTTCATGGCTCAACTGGGTTCTGTTTACAAAACAAAGGGAGCATAACCGACCGCAGTCGCTACCAAACGTTGCCCCAGAGTGAAGCAATTATTTTTGGACTATTAAGTGTTTAACTGGAAGTACGCGGACCGATGTACTACGCTGAATATTACATATAAAGTGGCGACGAGGATAGAACTGCTGGAAAACGTTAATGAACAATGGAAAAGAGGGTATCCACGATCACCGGACGGTGTTGTCGAGTGATTTCTACAGTTGGTTTGCTGCAAGGAGCAACAATGTCTCTAATTGGTCACGCAAGTGAATTGGATCCAGACATTGAATCCTGGACTGAGTACAATGTGCGCCTGCAACATTATTTCTTGGAAAGTGACTGAAACGATGCAGGCAAGGAGAAAAATATATTGATAGCAATGGTAGGCCCTAAAACATACTAGTAGATGAAAAATTTATGCTAGCCTAAACGTCTTGGAATAGACATGACTTATGAAGAACTCTGTGAAGTGTTATCCAAACATCGTGAGCCAAAGCTGTCAAACACAATAACATGATTAAAGTTCTGCAACAGAATCCGGCGACCAGGAGAGCGTGGTGCTGAGTATATGACTGCCTTGAAAGAACTAACAGAGCACTAAAATTTCAGTCAGCTCTTTAACGACAGACGAGCAAGATCGAACGTTGCGCGATGAACAGACTCGAGCAAAACTACTGACAGTGGAGCGGCCAAGGCTGGTGAGATTCTGTTGTGCAAGAAAATCTACGATTTTGTGGAGGACCACTAAGAGGGGGAGGAGGACCACTAAGAGGGAGAAGAGGACCACCAAGAACAGGTAAAATGTATCAAGTGGAAAACGTAGAAGACCAGGAAGACGGATTAGAAAAGAATAATTCTATTGAGAAAGGTATGAAGGATTGTTTTGAATTCATTTTAGTATTATATTATAGTAGTAGACTAAATATTGAAGGGCAAGAGGTAGATCTGGAGATAGACACGAGTGAAAGTTTTACCATAATTGATGAACATGTTAATGAGAGTCTGTGACAAGGTGCCCAGATTACAAGAGAAACTAACGGATGATGATGTGATGCTAGTCATACAGAGGGGAAAGATTGATGAGAGTTAAAGGTGTTATGAAAGCTCATGTCACACACCATAGTCTAGTATGAGTTGTAGTTAGTAGCAGTAGAAGTTGATGGACGAAATTTGTTAGATAGGAACTGGTTACAAACACTTCAGTGTTTAATGTACAGGAACAGTTTGATGAGAGCCTGATTGGATTTGACCAGTGTAGACCCCGTTGCTCATGGATGTCAATTTGATAGGGAATGAATGCTTTTCGTAATGTCCCGACTAGGTTGTTTACAAAACAAGGGAGCATAAACCGACCGTTGTAGCTATCAGAAGTTTTTAACATTATTTTGGACTATTAAGTGTTTAATTGGAAGTACGTTGACCAATATACTACTCTAGATATTACATACACGTAAGAATCAATAAAGCCCTCATCCTGTAGCAGCAATTATAGCAGGAATACGCTCGTATAAAATTCGTCTGTTGTGGGGATGGCACAGCCGACACCCGACACCATATGTAAGCTAATCATGGGTGTGATGCATATTTCGACTGCCATACTGAACATCAAGGTAATTCTTGACTGCAAGGGAGGATGGATGAGGCTTTCATAAATTCGATTATTACGGGCGTATTGCTCACTTTCACATTAACCTCACATTTTCCCTGATGGTATATACCATCGCCTTAATTGGCATCGTTCAAAAAGAAAAATAATAATAATAATAATGCTCATATTCATACACAACAACTGTTATTGTATTCTCTAAACAGTAGACAAGGATTGCAGAATAAAATCACTTAATATATAGAGCTAATACTGAGTTGAAACTAACATAGACCCTTACGGATCACATGAAGACTCCCTGTGGTTTTTCTAGATTTCTGGGGTTAAACAAGAAACTTCTATTTGAAAGACGTGAAGGGTAATGCGTTACTCGTGTGATCTATATAGCTTGTAGCTGTTTCAGACTGCGTCGAAATGTCCTTTTCGTATTAAGTTGTGAAATTCGGAACATTGTACACGTTTACCTTATCCATGCCAAGTGATGGATATCATCAAGCATTCCAAGATGCGTCTCAACCTTGTAGGTGACAGGTGAGGACGATCTAGTGGTGGTGGGGCTGGAAGACGGCTCAGTTAATTTGTTCCTCCTGCACATACCGGCCAAGAGTACGAGGCAGCAACTGACTCTGGTGCAGGTGGAGCGGCCTCATGAAGCAGCTGTACGCCACATCAGCGTCTCGAAGAAAACGGACCCTAAAGTTAAAGGGGCAACTCCGGTACTCGTGACAGCCGGGGAGGACCGTCGGATGTTCATCTTCAGGTTGATCCGAGTGGGGAAAATCACAAAACTAGATCCGGTCGGCTTCCACCAGCTGGATTCTCTGCCAGAGAGAATTGAAGTGAAAGGGGTGAGTCATTTTTCAATGTAAGTATTCATGTGCAATGCATAAGGTCCTCCCGCAGGTAAACTTAGAACAAAACCATTTCTCGACCTCGTACAATCTCGCATATTTTTACCATTTTGAACTACGTCAATTCTTGTTTATACGCCCGCCTAATCCGCCTAATAATTTTCATTCTTTTAATTATTAAACTATGTAAGGCAGACGGTTTTATATTTTCATAATTGCTTACAGGAATCTGTTTTAGTGGAAATGCTGGATGGTTTAGTATTAGAAATTCCATCAGTCACCACCTGTCGTCCAAGCATCACCATGCCCGCCACTACACCCTCGCCCTCTACTGCTGCTGCTGCTACACCCACCAAAGCGTCGGCAAGGGCTGCGCCTGACTCGTGGCTGCTGCAGCGGCTCACCGGGCCACAGGAGACATGGGAGGGCGTGCGGGTGGTGCGCCGGCAGCTGGTAGAGGAGGTGGCCCAGACCTGCTGCTCCAGTGAGGACAACACCGTTGTCCTCACTGTCCCCTCGTAAGTTCCTGTTGTAGACCTCATCAGTCGTCGAGGCTTTCTCGTGGGTTCCAGTCTTCCAGAGGTTCTCTGGTGATGTTCAGTCACAGAACAGGTTCCGTAAGAGGCGTTCCAGGGCTTCTCAAAGGAAACGTAGTATTTCAGGGCGTACCACGGTGAGGTGACCATACGTGAACGTTCTCACTGAGGTGAGGCAGAGTCGTTCCCAGACGTTCCCTTATGGAATGCTAATCGTCCAGGTACTTTTCGGACATTTTCCAGGGCGTTCTGGTTGTTGACTGTCAATTACGAATTGTAAACTTGATCGCCATTTCTCACGTTAGCGAGGTAGCGCCAGGAACAAACGAAGAAAGGCTGCATCCGCTCACATTTATTATCTTTTCACCAAACCACTCTCCATGACTCTTTCACTTCGCATATCACCCCGAACAAAACACCCTACATCTACCACTCTATCTTCAAACACATTCAGCAGTCCTTCAAAACACTCGCTCTACATCTTCACTTCATCAATACCTGTTATCACTTCCCCTTTTGCTCCCTTCACCAATGTTCCCATTTGTTCTCTTGTCTTTCGGACATTATCTACCTCCTTCCAAAACATGTTTTTATTCTCCTTAAAGTTTTATGTTACTCTTACACTCCAACTCTTATTTGCTCTTTTTCATCCCCTGCACCTTCCTCTTGACCTCCTGCTGCTTTCTCTTATACATCTCCCAATCGGTTATACTCCTTCCTTGTAAGTACCGTCCAAATGCCTCCTTTTTTCTCTCTTTCACTGACAACTTTACTTCATCCCACCACTCACTACCCTTTCTAACCTGTCCACCTCCCACCTTTGTCATGCCACATGCATCTCTTGCGCATGTTATCATTGCTTCCCTAAATACCTCCCATTCGTCACCCACTCCCCTCAATTCATTTGCCATACTACACTCAGTCTCTGCTGGTATTTCTTCCCATAAGGCTCTTTCTCCGAGCTCGCTCACTCTCACAACTCTCTTCTCCCCAACATTGTCTCCTCTTTTTCGAAATCCTCAACAAATCTTCACCCTCGCCTCCACAAGATGATGATCAAACATCCCTCCAGCTGACCCTCTCAGCACATTTACATCCAAAAGTCTCTCTTTTATACGCTTGTCAGGTGATGCTTAATAGAGACCGTTGACCTTTTCTCCTGCCAGATATTCCCAATTAATAGTCTTTTCTCAACACAAAACTCTACCAGTTCTTCACCATT